>NW_006205008.1:88634-105826 GCF_000334495.1 Tupaia belangeri chinensis
ACCCCCCACCTCCCACCCCTTTGACTAGAGTCCAGTGTTTGGAATCTGCTATCAGACACAGGTGGGAAGGCTGGGCCTCCTGGGACTGCCCCTTCTCTTCACCCCCTTTTAGGTGACTACCTACCTGTCTGCCTCCCTGCCTTGGATTCTGCTATTATTTGTTTTGAAATGAATGCCTCTAGCCCTCCTGACTGCACCATGAGGCAAGGCCTAGCAGAAATGTACCTCAGCCAGCCAGACCCCTGGGAGGGAGGCTGGTGGGGCTTTTGTGCAGCGCTGCAGGATGTGGGGCGTGCCGGGCTGCACCCTTGCGCCCTTCCCACAGCGCAATTCCCTGCGCTTGCACGCTAACCCAGCCTCTGAGCTGACTCACCCATTGTTTAGGATGGATGAAAGGACGTGCGGTCATGGCCTTCCCAGCTCCAGGCCTGGAAAGCACAACGGGTCAGTAGCCAGGGGACCTGAGCCCCGACCAGTGCTACTGCTCCTGCATCTGTTCCCTCAGCCAGTGTTTGCTGAGCCAGGCAGGACAGCCACATGGGACCAACCATCCATGGTTTATAAGCTAACTAGAGGGCTTCTAGAAGGTGGGAGACTGCTTCTCTGAGAATGAACTGGGCTGTGTCTCACCTGGCAGGTGGGGGAGCACAAAGGCCCTGAGGCAAGAAAGAGCTTGGCGGGTACTTGAGAGACAGAGGCAGGACTCTGAGGGGCAGGCTGCAGCCAGGTCACAGGAGCCTCGCCCCAGGTTCTATGGAAGCCCTCCGGGCCTTCAGCAGGGAAGGAACACGGTGCGTCTGCGTCATCCCCGTGCCTGTGTGCTGGCTGCATGGGATGAGCTGCCGGCAGCAGAGGGAAACCAAGGGGAGGCTTGCAGCCCCACACAGGCCATGCAAAAGGTCCTGGAGTGGCAGTGACAGATGCAAGGAGCAGACCTGTTTGAGATGTATTTGGGCAGTGGAATGGGCAGGTCTTTAATCAAATGAATGTGGAGACGAGTGAAATGAGAGTATCCACTCGTGTTGTGAGTTGAGCAGTTAGGTAGATGGTAGTGCAACTTACTGAGATGGGAAAGCCTTTGAGAGGAGCAGGTTTGGGAGGGAAAAATAAAGATTACAGTTTTGCATATTGTGTTTGAGATGCCAAATAAATAATTCAGTATCAAGAATCTTAGGGTGGGCCAGCAGGTGGCATGGAGATTAAAGTGGCTGAATCCCACCTGGCTGGCTGCCTGGTTTGAGTCCTGGATCTAGTGGCCTGAAAATCACTCCAGGCACATGTTCCTGTGTGCCCAGTATCCCAAGAGGAGAGTAGGAGAGAAAGGACTGTGGCATGGCCATCCCCTCTGGGGGTGATTTCATACTTTTCCTTTATCTCTCTCAGTCTCTCTCTAGTGAGTTCACATGCCCTATAGCAAATTAAATTTAAAAGGAATCCTAGGGGGATAAAAGAACCCAGTGGGGACTGCAAGTCAGGAGTTTACTGGAGAGATTGGGACATCTAGCCTATAAAACTTACAATTCTAGGGGCCAGCAGGTGGAGTAGTGGTTAAAGTGCTGGACTCCCATGTGGTCGACCACAGTTCAAGTCCTGAACCTGATGGCTTGCTTTCTTACTTTCTCTTTCTCCCTTCTCTGACTCTCTCTGATCAAGGTGAAAAATAATAATAATAGCAAATAAAATAAATCTTTTAAAAGAAAAAAATCTTAAAATTCTGAACCAGAGAGAGGGGAAAGCCAGGAAGAGGTCAGGAGAGAGATGAGAAGCCATCTAAGGATCCTGGGAAAATCAGTGTTTGTGGAAAACACCAGGACAGCCAGGGCCATGGAAACCAGGGAAGAAAGTGGGCAAGAAAATGGAGGGGGTGATATTGGATGTTGTCGAAGGGTGTAGAAACAGAGCAGTGACCTTCAGGTGGGACCTCATGAAAGATGATGATGACCTTGCCATGCATGCATTTATTTATTTACCTATTTTCAGTTTAAGTATATTTTTCCACGAAAAAGGCATCCCCTCTGGGGTCCCCACACCATGATCCACCCTCAGTCCAGCCACCCAGCATGCTTAGGAAGGGCCTGGGATACTAACCCAGGACCTTTTTCATGTGGGGCTAGCTGTGCCCTTACTGGACCACCGCCTGGCCTGTGCATTTATTTAGGAGTGATGGAGAAGCATGCCCGATTGAAGTGGAAGGAAGAGTGAGGGGGAAAAGGAAGCAGAGCCAGTGAGTGTAGACTTGTGAGGGAGCTTGTGCTGGTAGAGAAAGAACTACTGGGGAGGTTGGGGTCAGAAGTTTGTATTAAGGTGGGGACCCAGGAGCGTGTCTGTGGGTGAGCTGCCAAACCATGCCAATTGCTTCACCTCTCAAAGACTCTGTTTCTTCTTTTCCACGTCTCTCAGTTCCTTTGACACCTCTGGTTCTGCTTGACCACAGTCCTTTCCTGCGGGCCAACAGCTCTATAATTAATACTAGTCGATGAAAGGTGTTCCCAACTTGTGAGCAAGTTAGACTGCATGCTGGGAAGTCAGTTCACATGTGAGGAGGGCCTTATCCATAGCTCCCATGGATCTGTGGTCTACCCATTTTCTGATAGCCACGGTCTTCTCCTTTGAATGTGGGAGAAAGAGTGCAGGATTTAAACCTTGATGCCGAAAGACTTTTTAGGGCACTTGTTTTTCTGTGTGTTAGTATTCAGAAATTATGTTTGTCAAAATTTAGACTAACTGTGAAATGACTGCACTTGAAATGTATTGCACAACATTGTGAAAATATTAAGTCCCAGAAGGAGAATGAAGGAGAGGGGATTGCAGTGTGGCCATCGTCCTTGGGGAGTGATTATTCTTTCCCTCTCTATGTCTCTCTCTGTTTCTCTGTCTCTGTCTCTCTCTCTGGCAAGCACAAAAATCCTATGGCAAAAACCTAAAAAAAATTTAAATAAAAAGTTATATTAGCAATAGAGAGATAAAGCCTAGCCCCTTGGTTCTGAACAGTCTTTCTTTCTTCACTAACAGGTTTTAATAAGGTGGCTTTTTAAAATTTCTCTTCTGTTTATTCTTTATGTAATTTTTAAATTCAATTTTTAATGTGTAATCAGTAGTCTTACATCTGTATAAGCTGTGATTGGGTTCATCTACGGATAACAGAAAATATAAAATAATGGTAGCTTAGACTAAATAGAATTTTATTTTCCTCCAAAAATAAAATTTAAAGATGGGCAATCTAGAGCTTATAGTATCAGAAATCCCTATTCCTTATCTCATATTATTCTCCCAACCACAGCCATGGCTTTTTTCATGTAGGTCAATGTAACTTTAAGTAACGATATCATATTCCCATGTTAGCCAACAGGATGAAAGGCAAAGGTGGTCATGCCTTCCCCTTTAAGATCATAGCGAAAACTTTGGGCCTAAATCTCATTGGTTGGGAACTAATCACGTGGCCATCTTACTGCAAGAGAGAATAGGAAGTATTATCTCTATTCTGGGCATATGCCCAGCTGGAAATCATGGTTTCTATAACAAAGGAAGCATCAATGAATGGGCCCAGCTAGCAATATATGTCCCAACAGTTGTTTGTTTGTTTGTTTGTTTTATTTAATGATTTCTTATTTACATTAAATTGTTTTACATCTTTGTGGGACACAGCATGAATTTTCAAAGCATGCATGCAATACACAATAATAATATCAAGAATAATACTATTGGATTATCATATTTTTCTATGTTTTTCTTTGCAAAAATGCATCATGACTTTTCCCACATGCTATAGGGCATGTGCGCTCACCAGACAGACAGAGACAGACAGACAGAAAGACAGAAAGCGAGAAATCACCCTCCGGGGGGATGGCCATGCCACAATCCCTTCTCCTCCATTCTCCTCTTGGGATCTTGGGCACGCATGCACATGCGCCCGGCGAGAGTTTTAAGACACTGGGTCCAGGACACGAACTGCGGTCGACTGCGTGGGAGTCCAGCGACATAGCCATTACACTAGCTGCTGGTCCCTATACTAATTGTTTTCAATAAGAAATACCACATTTGAAAAATATGTATGATTGACAGTATCTGTTTGTTTCATTCAGTTGTGGTATGTTATCCTACAACCCATCTGTCCCATATACTTGGATTTCTTGTCTGTTAAACACTTTTTCCCCTCATCAGTTTCCCATCTCTCTCCAGCCCCATGCAGTCCTTCGTATCTAACAGTTATCATCTCTACTTCTGTATCTTCAAATCTTTCCATTTTTAGCACAGAATACAGACATTCATTGTATATTGAGCAAGAACATAGTGTTTTCTTTCATAGTCTGGCTTATTTGACTAGCATTACTTCTAGATCTGACTACTTTGTATCAAATGATAGGATCTCTTTATTCTTTTTTTAGAGAGAAATTTTTGCTTTAGGGTGTACATACTCGCTGGAGAAACAGAGAGACAGAAATGCAAGAATCAACCCTCGTGGGGATGACCACACTGCGGTCCCTTCTCCTCCATTCTCCTCTTGGGATTTTAGACAGATACACACACACACCCAGCATGAGTTTTGGGCTACTGGGTCTGAGACTTGAACCATGGTTGACTATGTGGGAGTCTAGTGCCTTAACTAGCACATCACCTGCAGTCCCCATTTTTTTAATTCTTTATGGCTGAATAGTATTCCATTGTCTATATGTTAATCCAGTCATCGGTTGTTGGACACTTAGGTTATTCCATATTTTAGCTATTGTCAATAATGCTGCAATAAACATGACTGTTAAAGTGTCAAATAAAAAAAAAAAAAGAAAATATTGTTATCGCATGCACATACATCAGAAAGAAATGTCCCTGAACCTGCCAGGAATTACACAGCCAGATTTAGTTAACTGCCATCCCCATAGAATTTTCCCTTAAGTGGGCACAGAGAACCTAGAAATTATTGAAAAAGAAAGGAAGAACCAGAAAGGTAAAATTTGTTCACAGAATTTGTTTTGTTTTCTTATTCAAATGACCTTGGAAAAGAAGTCTCTTAAAGCAATGTAGTGATCACAGATGCTGTTGTTTTCCATTTTCTTTCAAAAGACCCTATGGTCTTGAAATGATGGAGCAAAGATAATGTGAAAGTCTTGGTCTGTGTCTCGATAGTTCCTCCGTGCTGGCAGATGCACAGAAACTTCCCTTGATATCTTTGCAGCAGCTTTCAGTGTGGCTGGCCACTGCCTCCTAAAGCCACCACCTTCTCTCGGCCTCCATCCTCCATGTGTCATCCTCCTTGGTTTCCACTGGCCAGTCCTTCCCCAGCTCTATTCCTGGCAACGTAACGTCTTCTCTTCCATGGCTTGAAGTTCATAATGACTGGATAGCGTGACCAACACCATCCAGCTGATAAAAAGCAGGGAAGGGATTTGAATGATCTTTTTTTCTCCCAAAACCATATTCCTGACTTCAAAGAACTAAATATAGCATTTAGTTGAATTAACAAAGAAAAAAAAAATACCCCAGGCAACTTGAACTCTGGAAGGACATGCAAGTCAGGGTGCAGAAGTATCCTTGGACCAAGTATCTTTGCCTTTTAATACATGAAAGCATGTTTTCCTATTTCAGAGCGTATTGGAGAAAAAGAAAGCCCAACTTTCTACTGGTTATTGCTAACTGGAGTACAGATAATCCTTGCTTTACCATGGTTTGATTTATGATTATTTTTTAAAGGTTTAGAGCGCATGTGCTCACCAGAGAGAGACAGATACAGTGAGAGGGAAATGAGAAATCAAGAGGCCGGCAGGTGGCATGGTGGATAAAGGTGCTGGATTCCCACATGCCTGACTGCAGTTCGAGTCCCAGACTTGGCGGGTTGCTTTCTTGCTTTCCCTTTCCCTTTCTCTCTCTCTCTCTCTCTCTCTCTGGTCAAATGAAAAAATAATAATACCAAATTGAATTAAATAAATAATTCTTTGAGGAAAAAAATGAGAAATCACCTCCCTAGGGAGGATGGCCATGCTGAAATCCCTTCTCCTTCTCGTCCTGGATTTGGGGCATGTGTGGACGTGTGCCTGGTGTGATTTTTCTCTTTTTTTTTTTTGAAGAGGTTATTGCTATAGGGCACGTGCACTCACCAGAAAGACAGAGACAGAGAGACAGAAAGCGAGAAATCATCCCTCAAGGGGGTGGCCACACCTCAATCCCTTCTCCTCCATTCTCCTCTCAGGATCTTGGGCTCTCACGCACATGTGCCTGGCATGAGTTTAAGCCGCCGGGTCTGGGACTCGAACCATGGTCGACTACATGGGAGTCCAGTGACATAGTCATTACACTAACTGCTGGCCCCCATGGTGTGATTTTTCAAACCACTAGGTCCAGGACTTGAACCCTGGTTGGCCATGTGGGAGTCTAGAGCCTTAACTACCACACTACCTGTTGGCTCCAATTTTTTTTTTTTAAAAATGTTGGTGCGAAAGTGATAACACATTTGGGTTAGCTGGTGACATAGTGATTAAGGCAGCTGTTTCACATGGCTGACTACACAGTTCAAGTCCTGGACTCAGCCTGGCAGCTTGGAAAACATGTCAGGCATTGGGGCCAGCAGGTGGTGTGGTTTGTTAAGGTGCTAGACTCGCATATGTCCAGCTGTGGTTTGAGCCCCAGACCCAGTGACTTGAAAATCACACTGGGCCCATGTGCGTGAGTACCCAAAATCCCGAGAGGGGAATGGAGTAAAAGGGACTATGGCAAGGCCATCTCCTGGGACAGGGAGGGATGATTTTTTTACTTCCCCTCTCTCTGTCTCTCTCCAACAAGTGCATGTGCCTATGGCAAAAACCTAAACATACATACATACATAAATAAATAAATAAATAAATAAATAAATAAATAAATAACACACCAGGTGCGTGTGTGTGCATGCCTACAATCCCGAGAGGAAAATGAAGAAGAGATTGCAGTGTGGCCATCTTCCCTGGGGAGTGCTTTCTCATTCTCTCTCTCATTTCTTGGTCTCTCTCTCTTCTCCCTGCCTCCTGTAAGCTCACATGCCCTATAAAAACATTATAAAAAAAGAAGAAAGAAAGCAATACACAGTCAGTAGAAACTGTACTTCAAGTACAATATAACCTGTGCAGCATTTAATAAATTATATGACATAGTCAGTACTTCACAGGCTTTGTGTTAGATGATTCTGCCAGCTATTGGCTCTTGTGTTCTGAGCATGGTTAAGATAGCTAGGTTAAACTTTGATTGGTCAGTTAGGTGCATTAAATACACATTTTCAACTTATGACGAATTCATCAGGCCCCAGTGCCCTCATAATTTGAGGAGCATCTGTTTTAACAGAGAGGGGAGAGGAGCTGAAATGCTGCATGGCTCTGGCTTACCAAGTTTAGTCATGCATAAGAGCTGTTTTCCCCTGAGCCCTCCATGCATCCAGTGTCACTCATGGGTCTCGCTGAGCTTGTCTTAGATCAATATCATTGGAGTTTCGTTTGGTTCCGGTGTTTCTGGAGCTTCGCCATCATTGGCTGGGGAGCCTCTCAAGTGGCTGCAGGCTCCCGGGGCAATTTGCTCAGAGTTGCAAAATGTGAAGGGTTAATGACTTCCTGCCTTTTCTCATTTGTGAATTATTAAAGATGTCTTCTGCATATGCAAGACCCCAGTGGCTCTCTCTAGACTCTCCCTCACTTTTCCACCAGCCCAGAATTATCTACCAGGCGAAGTCCAGTGTTAGGATTCTTCATTCCACCCTGCCTGGCTCGCTCCTGTGGTCCGCCCCCCTGCCTGCCAGATCCCCTCTTGACCAGTGGAGCAGCCATGGCTTTTCAAAGAAGATACCAGGGGGCTTCTGAAATGCCCCCATCTCTCCTCCCAAGGGTGCAGCTGGATTCTGGCAGCTTCTAAGTGCTTTCAGTTAGCCTACTCTGACAGGCCCCTCAGGATGGAAGAGCTACAGTGGCAGGGTCAGGAGAAATCTCTGTTGGTTTTTCTTGTTTGTGATTTATTATCGCTTCCCCTTTTTTCTGGATTCATTGTTAAAGTCAAGCTCCCACTGAGAAAACCGTTAAAATAGATCACTCTAAGGAGGCGCTGACAGCACGAGACTGATGTAGTTCTTTCTCCTAGCTACAGCCTCCACAGCTGATAGGATGCTGGAGAAATGCAGACACCTTGCCCTGCCTTCCCCCTCAATGTCTCGCTGCTGGTCCCAGAAACATCCCACCATAATAGGGAAAAACCGAAGTGTGCAACCCTGTTCACAGCTAAAATGAAACGTATGTGATGCCTAAGCGCTGTACGTGCATTTAAAATAGCAAGGCTTGCTGGCCCAGCCGCAGTGGCACACATGCTGCTGCACCATGCTGGGCCAAGGCTGGCTGGCCACCTTCCAGGCGTGTCCTTACGTGGCCTCTCCTCTGAGCCTGCACAGCCCTGGTTCTCTGTGTGTGTCCTAACCTCCTCTTACAGTGTCATCCACTCAGGCCAGATTAGAGCCCACCCTGCCAGCTTCATTTTAACTTAACTGCCCCTTGAAAGACCCTATCTCTAAATATCAGGGGTCTTTGAAAAGCTCATGGAAAATGTGTACTATGAAAAAACTATGGGTGAGATTTTAAAACATTTTTGTACCAAAATAAACTCATACTTTAATTCCAGTTGCCCACAAACTCCCTGAAGTCCCCGTGTGTAGTCACGATCAGAGGTACTGGGGGTTAGGACTGCAACATATAAATTATTGGGGGGATAGCCTCCAATTCAGCCCAAAGCTCCAGCTGTCTGCCTGCGCCGTCTTACCTCTGTGAGCTTCTTTCATGCTATCACTGTTTAGATTACGCTTCCTTCGTGTGTAATCCCACATCATCATCATCGGCACAGACGTCATAGCCTCCCAGAAATCTCTCAGCCCTTTCTCTAAAATACGCTGGTGTCCCTCCTCTGTACCCCTTTAATTCTCTTGTGTCTTTATCCCAGAACTTACATTATTTGATAGTTACCTTTTTATTTTTGACCTACAACAGTTTTGTATAGATCAGCCTAATACAGCTTCCTCTCTGACCCATCATTCTTTTGTACCCAGGAACTATCTTGTCTATCTCTGTGCTACCATGCTTGGATGGGTACTTGAAAGATGTTGAAGAAATTAATGTCGTAGACATTTTCATAGACAATTTGTAGATCTCTGTCTCTGAGGTCCTTGCTCTATTGGCTGAGAGTGGAAATACAGTCATAAAACAGTGGATAGACAGATCTAAGGCTGCATCCTTAGAATTCTAAAAATTGAGAATTCGTTATTATTAGGCTCAGAAAGACCCTGGGGAGGACGTGAGGCCTAAGCTGGCATGGTAATAGAGGACAGCATTGAGTTTGGGGAAGAGGTGAAGGGAGAGAAACCAAGGAGCACAGCCTGGCCGGTGTACAAAGGAGTGACATTCCGGTGAGAAATGGACAGTCAAGTGAGAACAGGCTAGTTGTGGATAGCCACATAAGGAACTATGAAAGCCAAGGTGGGCCAGGTAAGGACAAGCTACGGAGTGGCGTTCCTCAGATGCCAAAGTCAGGGCTTTGAATGTGACCATCTGGGCGATGGGGAGCTATTTTAAGTTCCAAGAATGACATAATGAAAATAGAGTTCTGGGGAGATTACCCAGCCTTTGGATAACACATGATCAAAGAGAGTGTCTAAAGGGCAGATGGAATTAGGTGGCTGTTTCAGGAATGCAGGCCGGAGGTCAGAGGAGCGCAGTTGGCCTCAGGCTGAGTGACTAGCTCATTTGGGGAGGTTCACACTGATTGAAATGTCAACCCAGCTTCAAAGAAGGCTTCTCTAATGCAGTGTGAGGCTATCCCTGATTGCACGTAAAGGTGGATACATGAAAAGAAATAACTAAATTCATGGGCTTCGTGAAGTTCGTGTGACTTTGAAGAGAGTGAAAGGCAACAGCCTCCATTCCTCCTTAGCCAAGGTGTGGTTGCTCTCGCCTCATTTTAGACAGACATCATGTGAGGATGCAAGCCCAAGCCCTGCTCCAGAGCTTGCCAGTCTTCAGGTCTCTACCCAGGGTGGGACCATAGGGGTTGTAAGAGCAAGCTGGGCAAGCAAACAGCCCTAGGGCCCGAGCCTCCTACTTGCTGTGTGGTCTGGAGAGATTTACTCAACCACACTGCGCTTTGGTCTCCTTCACTCTAAAACACACATGATAACAGTTTTTACACTGTAGGTGGGTATGAAGAATAAATGTAACGAATACATGCAAATCACTTAGAACATGTGTGCTACGTTGAATGGTAGGGAATTACCATTTAGTGGATCTGAAGTGGCTGTTGGTGGTTTCCTATGATTCAAGGAAATACTCAGTGCACATTGAATACTATCATCTGTATTCTCTGGCATCTGGTCATTGCCAAATAAGTGACAGATCACAAAGATGCCATGCCCACAGCCAGCTCCACACTCTCTCAGCCTCTCCTGCTTTCCTCAGCCTGCCCATTCCCTCTGGTCCCTGAGGCACTGGACTGGGCCCGGCTTGTCCTTTACTGCTGCCACCCTCTCCTGGGGACTACACAGGGCATCCTGTTCCTGGCCCTTTAGCAACCAGAGTCTGGAGACACCTACTCCCTCTCCTGACAATTTTAACTGGCTAGAATGTTCAAAAAGTTAATTTTAAAAAAACAAAACAAAACTCTTCTCTTGGTCATAAATGAAAAGGCTAGATTTAAAGGGGGAAGAAATCTGAAAGTTAAACAAAGATACTCAAACTAAGAATTTAATTGGCAACACTTTTGAGACTAGTGGGATCCCTGTACCTTCCTGGAACAAGCTCTTGGTGTAAGCTCATACAAGGGCCACCCTAGCTCCTCTGGCTCTGCTCTGTAAAGCTTTCCAGCCTCTGTTCGTATTCCACCACGGTCCTGAGAAGCAGAATCTCTTCCCTGACCTCCAAGTTCTCACCTGAGCTTCTGACCCATGGCGCTGGCCTGGGCCTTACCTGAGATCTCCACTTCTGTGTCTTGCAATTCCTGCCCTACAGCCTCCATCCCTCAGGCCCTTGGATCCCTTCCTCCCATTTCTTCCTATCCAGTTTTCTTTATTTGAATGGCATGCACCAGCAAGCTAGCTGTGAAGTTTCTATCTTTTGGTGTTGGGGAGGGTGCTCTGCCCGTGCCAGCATTTTCGGGCCACCTTTAGGGCTCTCAGCCAGGTAGAAACAGATTCTGCCCTTTCCTATTTCAAAGGCCAGCCCCACTCCCCTGAGCTGCCCATTCAGTGTTTGTTTCCTACTGGAGGGACATCCTCAGCTCTTTTAAACAGCAAAGACAACAGGCATGTCTTGACTGACTGAACTGAAATAACCCTCCCACGTCGTTTTTTTTTTTTTTTTTTTTTTTTACCATTCCCTGGTTACTCATCACTCAGGTATTTCTAAGGGAGGGATGGAATTCTCCATAGGCCTCTAATTACATACTTACAGTACATGGTGTTTCATTTTTGCAGTAACATTTAGTAGGTTTTGTAAAAAATAAAGAGAGAAGAACAAATAACCCTCCCACGTCTTTTTTTTTTTTTTTTTTTCTAGACCATTCCCTGGTTACTCATCACTCAGGTATTTCTAAGGGAGGGATGGAATTCTCCATAGGCCTCTAATTACATACTTACAGTACATGGTGTTTCATTTTTGCAGTAACATTTAGTAGGTTTTTTAAAAAATAAAGAGAGAAGAACATAAAGAAGGAAGCAGTTCCTAATCATTGTTTAGTTAACCATGTTTTTTTTGTTTGTTTTGTTTTTCAAGTTTATTTATTTCTTCCATGAGCAAGAGACTTGGAGAGGATGGAGAGAAAAAAGACAGCACCCCTAATAGGATTTTACCTCCATGATCCACCCGCAGTCTCCAGCCCCAGGTCATGGGCAAGTGGGTGCCCAGCACACTCGGGGAAGTCTCTGGACTTGAACTGGGAAGCTTCCCAGATGGGATTTCCTTGCTGAGCACCTCTGCACCACCATCTGGCCCCTAACTACAGTTTCTTTCTTTGTTTAAAAAGGTACATAATAGGAAAACTGAGAGAGTGTAGAAAAGTATAAAATTCCATCTCCACCACTGTATTCCCTCACCCTGATAATCACTGTTACCATTTTCTGGTGAATCTTCAGAAAATAAACTTTATATCTATACTTTGGTATTGCTGCCCTGTGTACCATCTACTCATTGTAACACTATTGCCTGTAAAATATTTCCTAAAAAATAATTCATACACATACAGCACTATCCAGGGAGCACTTTCTTGTATAACCCTAAATTGACTGTATTTGCTTACTTCCCGTGCCCCATGTTTCTATAATATAGTTTGTGTTTTGGCCCGTTTTGACACAAATGATTGACAAAGCTGTACAAGAGTTCTACTAGACCTGCTGCAAAGATGTGAACGATTAATATCCTATTAGATGTTAAAATCCAGTTTCACAGTTCTTGCCCCTTTCAAAAAGTCAATGATTGAGGAGAATAAAAATAAAAACATTATACTGGAGGGGCCAGCCAGGGCAATTAGTCAAGAAAGTGAAATAAAAGCTATCCATATTGTAAAGGAAGAAGTAAACTGTCTCCATTTATAGATAACATAATCTAAAATACACAGAAAATCTGAAATAATCCTCTAAAAAATGTATTAGTGCTAATAAACTAGTTCAGTAAGGTTACAAGATACAAGATCAATATTCAAAAATCAGTTGTGTTTCTACATACTAGCTATGAATAAACCGAAAATGAAATTCAGAAAACAAATTTGTTTATAATAACATCAAAGATGATAAAGTATTTAGGAGTAAATCTAGGAAAAGTTCCACACTTATATACTGAAAAACACATTTGAAAGAAATTAAAGAAGACTTCAATAAATGGAAAAACATCTTGTGTTCATGAATTGGGACGCTTAATATCATTTTGATGGCAATATTCTCTTTTTTTAATTAAAGGTGTGTGTGTGTGTGTGTGTGTGTGTGTTTGCTATAGGATGTGTGAGCTCACAAGACAGAGAGAGGGAAAGGAGAAAACATTTGCCCTTTGAGAGGGTCATGCCACAATCCCTTCTCCTCTATTTCTTGCTTCTTGTAGGGTTTTATTTGTTTGTTTTGGCATGTATGCACATATGCCAAGCATGTTTCTTAAGCTGCTGGGTCCAGGATTCAAACAGCTTAGTTGGCCATGTGGGATCCAGCTGCCTTAACCACCAGACCGTGGAGCTGGCCTGATGGCAATACCCTTTAAACTGGTCTGTGGATCCATTATAATCTCTAAAATCTTAGCTGCTTTTTTGCACAAATGGGCAAGGTCATCTTCTGAAAGTCATGTAGAAAGGTAAAGGGCCTAGTATAGCCAAGACAATCTTAACAAAGTGAAAGGACTAATACTTTTCAGTTTCAGAACTTACTACAAAGTTATAGTAATAAAAACAGTGTGATACTGGCATGAAGACAGACATATAGTTCAATGGAATAAAACTGAGTCCAGAAACAAACCCTAATATTTTTAGTCAGTTACTTTTGACAAGAGTGCCAAGGCTATTCACTAAGGAAACCATAGTCTTGTCAACAAATCGTGCTGGGATAACTACATATCCACATAGAAGAGAATGAAATTAGGCCCTGGGCTTCACACCACCTACAAAAATAAACTTAAAATGGGCCAAAGACCTACAACTGTAAAAATAATAAAAATTATCTATATTTAAATCTTTGGGATCTTGAATTAGGCATCAGTTTTTAAAACATGACTCCTAAAGCATGAGTTACCAAATAGGGGGAAAATCAATAAATTGAACTTCATAAAAATGAAAAACTTTTGTATGTCAAAGGACTCCTCCGAGAAAGTAAAAAGACAACCTAAAGAATGGGAGATGATATTTGAAATCATATATCCAATAATGGACTTGTATTTATAATCTATAAAAAAATTCTTAAACTCTTTAATAAAAAGACAAATCAGGTAATTTAAAAATAGTCAAAGATTCTAAATATATATTTTTCAAAGAAAATATACAAATAGCCTGTAGGTATGTGAAAAGAAGCTCAACATTATTAGCCAGCAGGGAAATGGAAATCAAAACCAGATTGAAATACCACTTCATGTTCGCTAGGATGGCTGTAATGGAAAAGATGATGGGGCTAGCTCTGCAGCACAGAGGTTAAGGGCTGCAAATGGAAAGCTGGGTGCAACATGGTTGACCACAATTCTTTCTGGCCCTGGTGGTTTGGAAAACACACCAGGAGGGCTAGCAGGTGGTGTCATGGTGAAGGTGCTGGACTCCCAGCTGGCTGCAGTTCAAGTCCTGGACCCAGTGGCTTGAAAGTGTGCATGTGTGCCCCCAAAAAATTCCTGAGAAGAGAATGGAGAAGGGACTGCAGTCATTCCCCTAGGCCCTTGGGGGTGATTTCTCACTTTCTCTTTCTCTGTCTCTCTGAAGTAAGTGTATGTGCCTTATGGCACTGGTGCATGCAAGCCCAAAGTCTTAATGGGTTGGAAAAGGGAGGAAAAAATATTGTGGCATGACCCCACCCCACTGGCGATGCTTGCCCTCCTGCTCTCTCACATACGCATGCACTTGCCTTCTGGCCATGAAAGTAAAAGGATAATAACAAGTATTAGTGAGGAATCAAAGAAATTGAAACCTTTGTATGCTCTTTTTTTTAGATGTTTTGCCATAGGGCACATGCAAACCTTTGTACACTCTTAGTGGGGATGTAAAGTGGTGCAACTGCTTTGGGAAACAGTCTGGCAGTTTCTCAAAAGGTTAAATTTTGAATTACTACCGACTCTGCAGTTCCACTCATAGATATACACCCAGTTATTGTATAATTCCATTTATAGGAACTGTCCATAATAGGGAAAGCCATAGAGATAAGAAATAGATTAATGCTTGTCATAGGGAGGGGCTGATAAAAAGAATGGGGAGTGACTGCCAGAGGGGTGTCTTTTTAAAATATTTATTTATTTAATTTATTATTATTATTATTTTAAAATTTAACCAGAGAGAGACAGAGAGAGAGAGAGAGAAAGGGGAAGGGAGAAGCAAGCCGCCAGACCTGAACTGCGGTCGGCGATGTGGGAGGCCAGCACCATAACCACCATGCTACCTGCTGTTCCCCAGCAAGTTACCTTTTGAGGTTGATGTAAAGGTTCTGGAATTAGATATCCTGATGGTCATACAACCTTATGAATATACTAAAAGCCAGCAGGTGGCATGGTCATTAAGGTGATGGACTCCCACAGGTCAACTGCGACCAGACCTAGTGGCTTGAAGATCATGCCAGGTGCATGTGCATGTGTGGCCCAAAATCCCAAGGAGAGAATGAAAAAGAAGGGATTGTGGTGTGGCCATCCCCCTTGGGGGATGATTTCTCACCTTCTCCATCTCTCTTTCACTCTCTCTCTCTCTCTCTCTATCTCTGGGAAACACACAGATCCTATGACAAAAGCAACAACAAAAATAATTATATATTTTTTAAATGGCACGTTTTATATTTGAACTACATCTCAATTTTAAAAGCAGAAATCGATGGAAATCGTTAGATGTTTTCTACCATCTTGTAACACCCCTGTAGACTGATGGGGCTGACCAGGGATTGTCTGAAGGAGTGAAGGAGGAAGAAAGTAGAGCAGGAGGCAGCTGGCGGCCTCAGGGCAGGATGAGACCTGAGGGGGCAGTTCCAGGGTTGGATGCCAGGATGGCATCTCCACAGGGTCTGTGGTGTAGCAGACCCACACGGTGACGACTCTTCCTACAGACCGTCCCTCAAGCACAGGTGTATATGCACAACTGTGTGTGTAAAACTTTTCCACTCTGTGCCTTACCTTCTGTTCTCTTCTTCATAATGTAATCCTGGCTGTTGTTCTGTTATCAGCACTGATAGGTCTCTCTGCTGCAGATAGTCTAGGATATGAATGTTTCCTAACTAGCCGTCGAGCACGTGTTAGTCTAGGACATGAATGTTTTCTAACTAGCCGTCGAGCACATGTTAGTCAGCTATTGGGCAGTTGGGTGATTTCTGGTTTTCCGCCTTCACAAGCAGTGCTGTGGTACTGCGGGTGCAGAGTGCACAGCATGGGAACTGTCCGACCTAAGCAGCATGCCGTGGCCAGCAGGATGGAGACAGAGCAGCTCCCGCGACTTCTGGCCTGGCGGACATCTTGCTGAGTGTTAGGCTGAACACCAGGAAAGCCCTCCACCCTGGCTGCTGCCGCACTCCTGCCAAGGACCTGCCTTCACCAGGGAGGCGAAGTCCTTCTCCAGCTCCCACGGGCCATCTGCTCCTCCTCGAGTCATAGGATGAGGCCCCCCTTCCTATCATCTCAGCACACGGTGTTATTATGTTCCAGACGCGCTTCCAGCTTCTTGTAACATAAAGCCGGTATATGTCTCATTTGACTCTTTCTAGGATGAAGTCACAATTGGGGGTGGGGGGGGGTGATTCAGAGTTTTCTATTTTTACTCTTTTTACTTTGTTTCTTATAATTTCCAAGTTCTTCATTTCCTGTGTTCTGAATGTGTGTGTCAGGTAGCCTGAGTTTCAGCATGACCACCTTAATGTTAAGTAGAGTAAAAAGAGCCTCCTCCTTTTTTCTAAAGGATATAGCCACTCACCAGACAGACAGAGACAGAGGGAGAGGAGAAAGCACCCCCTCCATGGGCATGGTCACACCATAATCCTTCTCCATCTCGCCATCCCTGAGGAATTTGGGGCACACATGCAGATGAGGTGGACATGTTTCTCAAGCTGTCAGATCTGAGACACATCACTCAAATCACTTGATTCGCCATGTAGGATCCATCTGGCTTACACACCAGGCCATGGAGCTGGCTTAGAAAGGGCCTTTTCTTTTTTCTTTTTTTTCTTTCTTTCTTTCTTTCTTTTTTTTTTTTTTTTGTTTTTTTTTTTTAGAGAGAGAGATTTTTGCATGCACTTGCTGGAGAGCTAAACTAAAGAGAGATAGACAAAAAAGTGAGAAATCGCCCCCCCGGGGGATGGCCACGCCATAGTCCCATCTCCTCCATTCTTCTCTTGGTATTTTGGGTATGCATACACATGTACCCAACGTGAGTTTGAAGCCACCGGGTCTGGAACTCAAAGCACAGTTAGCCATGTGGGAGTCCAGAGACATAACCATTATGCCATTTGCTGGTCCCAGAAAGAGCCTTTTTTTTTTTTTTTTTTTTTTTTTTTTAAATTTTTTTTTTTCTCA
>NW_006205008.1:108683-141576 GCF_000334495.1 Tupaia belangeri chinensis
CCGCCGCCGCCCCGTGGCTCCAGAAAGAGCCTTTTTTATGTGCCTTATGAGGATACAAATTCAGGTGTATCATATATTTCTTTCTCCCCCAGTAAAAGCCTTGATTACTTGTTTCATATATTCTAAGTTAGTTCTATCTGTAAAATAGATCTATGATTTAACAAAATTTTGTTGAAGTTCCTTTAAATAATTCTTTTAGTTTTGGGGTTTTTTTTTTTTTAAATCAAAATCACCCTCGATGCTGATTTAGTGAGACTAAGCTATGCAGCGAAACTATTGATTCCACTGGAATGGATGAATAATGTTTTCCTTCTAAGTGCTACAGCTTAAATATATTCCAGTTTATATGATCTCTTAAAATCATGGGTATTAGAGTGAGAAAAGTGCTTAAAAATGATTCGGCCTAATCTTTCATGTCCCCCACAGACTTCCACTCAGCTTCTACCTGAGTATTTGCAGGGTGTCGACCTCAGTTCTCTGGCAAATGGCAGTTTCTTGTGGGAACAGCCTTATTCTGAGAGTGGCCTCTCTTAAATTGGGCTGGAGTCTGCCTCAAGTAAGGTCCGCCTCCTCCTCTGGGCTTTTGTGTCCAGAGCTGTCCAGAATATGCCTTGCTGCCACAGAACAGTCCCTAGAACTGAAGGCCAGGCTTTCTTTTCCTGACCAGTAGGTCGTGGGGTTTTTTTTGTAAATTTCTCATGCATACAGTTGATTGGGAGAAGATTTGCCTTCTTGGGCTTGGCCTTGTTGTCTTTGGTGGCTGTGGTCTTCTCCAGATGTGACAGCTGAACTGAACACATCACTCTGAGCTTATACCCCTGAAGAAGCAATGGAGCTAATCTGGATGATCCAGAAGAGAAGGGACACGCTTTAATCAAATTGGATTTGTCCACACGCCTGCCATATTTCACTGTGCACCTCACCACAGCAGGGCCAGCTGGGGACTAAATGGAATAACGTATGCAGGGCACTTACACCAGTGCTGGGGCTCTCGGACGCACTCAGTGACCACTTCTACGGGAAATAAAGCGTGAGACTCGGGATGCTGAGACTGCCCTGGCATGGCATTTGGCCAGGGTTTGTCTCTCCCAGAGGACTTTCTAAGGTGTTCAGACCTGAGGACATGCTGGTTTTCTATGAGTACTCACTGCTTCTCTAAGTTTCAGCTTTCGTTTTCTTACCTGCTTATGCACACTGGCGGGCTCTGCTCGTGTTTCCATCTTCAGGGTTCACCTCTTCCCCCTACGCACCGATCCGGCCTGTTTGCTGTGGGTGGGGTGCAGAACAGTTGCCCTCCATCTTCCTGGGGCTTCTCAGAGGCATGCCTCCTTCTGTCTTAAATCATTTTATCAATTGCCTTTTTCAACACCAGAGTCATATCCTGCTGTGTCTGCTAGAGGATAATGGTCCCGGTGGGGAAACCCCCTCATGCCGGGTAGCTGTTAAATCCATTTTGAAAAGCATAGAGTCAAGCTTGCCAGATACCAGTAACATCCATACAATACAAATTCATTACCAGCTCCCTCAGGTAGCATTGCAAGCACAGTGGCAAGTGTTCATTCTGCCTACTTTATAGATGGAGAAGTTGTCACAGAAACAAATGGAGGGGATCAGCAGGTGGCATGGTGGTTAAGGCTCTGGACTCCCATATGACCGACCACGGTTCAAATCCCAGACCTGGTGACTTGCTTTCTTACTTTCCCTTTTTCTCTGTCTCTCCCTCTCTGGTCAAAATTGAAGAAAAATAATAAATTGAATTAAAAATAAATCCTCAGAAACAAACAAACAAAAATAAATGGAGGAGGGCCAGATGGTTGTGGCAGCAGTAAAATGTGACACTCTGCCAGGCTGACCCATATAGGAAAGTTACCTGTTGGGACAAGCAGTTAGCGTAATGGCTATGTCGCTGGACTCTCAAGTAGTCAACCATGGTTCGAGTCCCGGACCCAGTGGCTTAAAACTCATGCCGGGCGCGTATGCATGTGTGCCCCAGATCCCAAGAGGTGAATGGAGGAGAAGGGATTGCGGCATGGCCATCCCCCCGGGGGGCGATTTTCTCGCTTTCTATCTCTCTGTCTCTCTCTGTCTGGCGAGCGCACGCGCCCTATAGCAAAAAAAACTCTCAAAAAAAAAAAAAGAAACCTATTTAAGTCCAGAACTCTCCCTGGGTGCCCCCATGATGCATGGCTGGCTGGGGCTGGATTTTTGGTGTCAGGACCCCGTTGGAGGTGCAGTCTATCTCTTGCTGATAGAAGAAATAATTAAACTGAAGAGAGAGAAAGAGAAAACAAAAGCAAGATGAAAAATTCTTGTACGTTCTATCATTCTGCCTCCAGTTTTTACCCTTAGTTGTAGTAATCTCTTCACAAAGGAGTGTAGACCGAAGGGGATGAGTACGTAAGGCATATGTCCAGCCATGGCTTACAAGACCTTCATGTGTCACTTCGAACGATTTCTTTTTGTTTTCTGACAACGTCATGATGAGGCAAGCAGCAAGTTTAATGACCAATCCTAAAAGGATTTGTGGCCAAAATTAGTGATCTCACAAAAGAAAAGGCTACATTCATGTACAATGTCTTTTTATGGGGGCAGTGTCTTTTTTCCAAACCTTTTCGACCTGCCCCATAGCCTAGTGGTTAAGGAGCCACATCCCACATGGTCAACCATGGTTTGAATCCTGGCCTCGAAAGCCCGAAAAACATACTGGGCCCATGTGCGTGCATGTCCCAAATCCCAGCAGGATGGATAAACGGAGGAAAAGGGATTGCAGCAGGACCACCCCATTGGGGACTGCTCTCTCCCTCTCTCTCCCTCTCTCTGATAAGTACACATGCCCTCTGACAATTAAGAGCAAAAATTTGTATTTTGTAATGATTTTAGACTTAGAAGAAGTTACAAAGTCATAGAGTGAGTTCCCAGGCACCCTCCCCTTAGTGTCCCCTAGTAATAACATCTCGCATGCTTGACTGTAGTGTGGTGTGTTAGTGTCTCTGCCTGCCGGAGGAAGGGGTAGCTGACACTACCTGAACCTGCAGAGCTGTTACCCAGAGAAGAGCAACGCTTACAGTGTGCTGACAGTGCCAGCCCAAGCTCTGGCTAAGCACTCTTAGTGCCACAACAGCCAGGTGAGGTGCCAGAGGTGCCACTGCTGTTTCGTTTTTGCAGATGCAAGGACTGGGCTTTGTGGTAGCGACGTGCATTAGGTCTCCCTTGTGCGCTGGAGGCTCCACTGGATAGTGTGGGGCCAGTTTCTACACAGGGGAGAATTTGGCTTCCTCCACTGCAGGGAGAGAGTGAAGTTCTTCTGCCTTAGGAGACAGCCGTGACTGGCAGGCAAGGATGTTGAAATGCCTGTTAATCCCCTTTCTCTCATCTCTGGAATGCTTAGTCCTTGGCTCAAGCATGGCAGTAGCAAGTTTATAGATGAAGATTTGTCTTGGCTCTCACGTGGCTGCCAAGGAGTGTGAGACGGAGTGTGCTGGAGGACAGCCCATCTGTGCTGGGGCACAGCACGAGGCTCAGACCCAGCTGACATGCCTGAGCACCTTTCAGAGGCTTTTTCCCAAATCCGCCCTTGGTGATAGTCCTGCAGGATTGGTTCTTTCTTCGGAAGGCCTGGTCCCAAATCAGGTCACTGTGTATCAAGTGTCTCTGCCACCTGCCCACTCTAAATGTCCACGTTGCTCCTGTGGGTGCAGTGGAAAAGCAGGCGGTAGGGAAGGGAAAGGTCACGTCAGCCTTATTGTTGCCTTGAGTGCCAGGTACAAGGGAGACCAAGGGCATTTGAGCCCAAACGACCTTGGAAACTTGATCTGTTGCATTCCGTGCATGCCAGCCAAGGAAATAAATATTTGACTGTAATGTCTAAGAGATGATTAACACTTTCACATTCACAAAGTGCTTCTACCCTATCTGAACCTTCGTGCAGGTGGGGAGGCAGAGCTTCACAAAAAGTAAGCAACTGTCCCAGGTTTTCTTCTCAGCATTCTGCACAGCCTAGATAGGAGTCCGGATCTTGGGGAGGCCCCTGAGTACAGTGAGGACCTTGGTGTTCTGTGGACCTGGGTTCCAGCCTTGACTACCACTTAACAGCGTAGTGGTCTTACGTAGGCCTCATTTCCTCAACTTTTACATGGTTATAATCACAGTACTTGCCTCACTGCCTCATCGGGTTCTCATGAGGGGAAGGAACATGATGCCTGAGAAGGGCTTGGCAGAGGACCTGACAGAGAACAGAGGGTAATCAGGAAAAGTTAGCTGTTAGTACCAGTCCAATTCCCCACCCATTTGGAATGAATCTGGCTATAGCTACTGGAACAGAAAGGTGGTGTTGACTAAATGGCGATTATTTACCCTCCCCTAATAATTCAAAAGGGAGGTAGTCTCAGGCTGACCAGGAACAGAATGATGCCATCAAAGACTGTTTACCTTCTCTCATTCTCTTTTGCTCTCCATCCGTGTTTGTTTTCTGCCTCATGGTGACAAGATTGCTGCTGCAGATCCATCTGCCATGTTTGTGGGAAGAGGTGCAGTAGCAATCATATATTCCCCTTTTGTAAGGAAAGCAAAAGTTTTACCAAACCACATCTCCAACCATGCAGGCACCTGCTTTTTTCTCTTTGGCCTGGACAAGTCTCTTGCCTATTCATAGCTTCAAGTGCAACTTGGAAAATGAGCCTTCAGTCAGATTTAATTTCACAGGTGTCAAGAAAGAAGGTAGATGAAAGTGGGAGTAGATTGAGCCAAAGTGGGTCTACCATAGTCCTTCCCGCCTCTCACACTGTTACTCTAAACAAACTCTCTCGAGGGAACCAGCAGTTAGCTTAATGGCTATGTCGCTGGACTCCCACGTAGTCGACCGCGGTTCACGTCCCAGACCCGGTGGCTTAAAACTCATGCCGGGCGCGTGTGCGTGCATGCCCAAGATCCTGAGAGGAGAATGGAGGAGAAGGGATTGCGGCATGACCATCCCCCCTGGGGGGTGATTTCTCGCTTTCTGTCTCTCTGTCTCTCTCTGTCTGTCTGGCGAGCACACGCGCCCTATAGTGAAAAAACCTCTCAAAAAAAAAAAAAAAAAAAACTGGAGCCTGGCAGCCAGCACTCCAAGGGGATATTGACTTCACCCTTCTGTCTTCTTCACTCCCTAGTTCTAGTAGTCTCCATCCAGAGTGCCAGGGCATAGAAATGTGCTGCTTCTCTGTCTGGGCTGGGCCACCCAGTTTGAATTCAGGCAGACTCTTATTTTAAATTTTATTTAATGCCAAAGGGAATACACATGCGTGTGCACAAGGGAGAGACAGAGAAAGCCCCCTCGACAAGGTCTTGACGCCATCCCAGGCTAGGCCAGCCCCAGGTCATGGGTGCACACATGCCCAGCATACTCAGGGAGGTCTCCAGATTTGAACCAGCAACCTTTCCTGTAGAAAGGTTCTGCCTTACAGAGTGTCATTTTATCGCCACATCACTATCTTGCCCTAGGCTGACATTTGAGAAGACTTTGTTCCCCAGGCCATGGGAGGTGGGCTTCCCTAATCAAAGTTGGCGGAGCTTCCTGTCTGAAAACCCTATACTGGGCCACACTGAAGAGCAGCAACAAAGCTGTTGTTTTTCAGTGGCATCTGAAATGAAGATGAAAAGGACCAGTTATTCCAAGTGTAGGCATGTAGGTAGGTCAGCGTCCATAAAGTAAAATGGAAACTTAGCTCCAATGGCTGGTCCTTGTCATCCTCCTTTAGGTGTGTGGTGGTTTTTGTGTCTGCCAGCATGAGGTACCAGAATACAGTGGGTCTTCAAAAAGTTCATGGAAATGTGTACTGTGGGGAAAAAAAAACTGCATAGATTTTTTTCCACACTAAAATAAACTCATATTATTAATTGCATTCTCCCCCCACCATGGACTTTTTGAAATCCCCTCAAATTTAGTTAAGACTTTATTTCTTTCAGAAAAGTATTTTAATAGTTATAAAACTTTTTAAACAGAATCGTTATAAAACAGCAATTATTTTCTCCATAATTATTAGAATTGTTTATATTTGAGATCTTGGCTAAGTGGGGCTGAACTCAACAAAAGGTCTTGGACTATTGGTTCAGAAATCCTAGCAAGCCCACCTTGTTGATGTCTATCGTGCTTAGCTCTTAGGAGATGACCAGATACTTAAAATATATATATATATTTTTATTCATTCTTTGGAAGCTTAAAGTGAATTTGCAGCATTCGTTAAACACCTTCCCGCTTCCGTCATTTATAATTTCTTCAACATTCAGTTTTGATTGCATCCATTTCAACTTTGTCTGCTCTTTCCTAGGTTGCTTTAATAATGTTAAATCATCCAAATTCTTTTCTCTCTCTTTCTGGGAGGCTTTTTACTACTGTTGAGGTCTGAGCTATACGGTTTTTTATGAGTGTGTCCCTACTAGCATGAGCTGCCATCAAAGACTCTAAAGTTGTTTGCAAGTTTAGCTGCCATCTCTTTTCCCTGCAGAGGCAGCCGTCGGAACCGTAGCCTTTAATTCATGTGCTATTCTGTCATCAGTTGTCCTCATCACCTTGAGTAATTCATCTTATCTGACCGTCCAAAAGAAAGATCAGTGTTCTTTCAGCACTACTGGATTTTTGTTGTCATTAAGTTTGCTATAGAGTGTGTGTGCTCCATGAGGAGGGAGAGAGAGAAAGAGATCATTCCTCTTGGGGGGATGATCTCTAATGCCACAATCCCTTCTCCTCCATTCTCTTCTCAGGATTTTGGCACGCACACACATGCACCTGGCGCTTTTTCAAGCCACTGGATCCAGAACTCAAATTGTGCGGTCGGCCATCTAAAATCCAGCTGCCCCAACCTCTGTGCCACCTCCTTGCCCTAGCACTGTTGGATGTTTTAATAGCTCAGAGAGATCTGGAACTCAGCAAACTCTTCACAGTTCACCTGCCTGCCACAGGACACCACTATATGGGATCTTTAGCTAAGACTTAATCAGGGGTGTGTGTGTGTGTGTGTGTGTGTGTGTGTGTGTATGTGCATGTGCACGCTAAAATAATTGCAAATTTTTATTAAGTTCATTGAGGGATTTTTATATCCCTGGCCTTTGCTAGGGGCTTTGTAATAAATAGTTTCAGTTTTTCTCCATAGACCCTGAAAAGGTAGGTAAGATTATTTCCATTTTATGTAAATAAATGTAAGTAACCTGCTAATAAGCAACAGGTAGTAAGAAGTAAAGAGGATATTTGAAGCTAGGGTTCTCAAATTCCAAAGGCTGAGTGCCTCGTACTACACCATGCCCCTCTTTGAAAGAAACCCTAGCTTTCTGATGTGCCGTCCTCATGCTCCGTGCCTTCCCACACCTCAACACGTGCTCCCCAACATTGAGCCAGGGAGTGACTGGTTTTACAATGGCTGCATGTTGCAAATACTTTGCCGTTACTTTGATTGTAGCCAGTTACTGAGGCATTATTGTAACACAATACACACAGTTTTACTAGAGGGCTCTAAGGATCTATTTTATTTTAGTTAAGAAACATTTTAAATTATTGAAAACCATAGAACATGGTAGAAAACATCCTGAGGGATAATAGCGAGACAGCGATTTCCGTCCTAGTATCTCCACACGTCAAAACAAGCCCCAAGACCTTGTGTGTTTACCTAACTTAGGTGTGTCTCAGTTTTCCACATTTGTAAAATGAAGAGGTTGAAATATGTGACCACTAATATCCCTACCTAAAACACAAGTATCTGTGACTTTTTTGGTTTTGTTTTTCTGATTCTAAAATCGGTTCAGAGTACAATTATTTCTTAAAGGAACATTAATTATTAAATGCAAATCCAGAGAAGTGGATAACATTGGAGCTTTCAAAAATTTTTGGAAAAGATATAAGTTTTTTTATTCTTCCAAGTAAAGCTACATTTTCCATTGCATTTCTCAGTTCATCATTACCACAATAAAAGGGTACAGGTTCTTAAATAATTCATTTTGAAGCTTAGATTCCTTGAGGGTCTGGCAGGCCTCATTGTTGGATAGATGATATAAAATATTACCAATAGCCCACCTTAGGTTGCCAACCCAAATATGAACCCCACCTTGTTCACTATGTGAATTTATAATCTAAACTGTTTTAAATCATACCTGGTACTACTAAATAGAATTAAGATGCTGTTGAGCAATTATGAAAATAAGAAATAAGATATGCTTTCATTAAGAACATGCAGTACTGGGGCCAGCAGATGGCCTGGTGGTTAAGGCGTTGGACTCCCTCATGGTTGATTGCAGTTCAAGTCCCAAGCCTGGCAGTTTGCTTTCTCACTTTCCCCCCTCTCTCACTCTCTGTCTCTCTCTGGTCAAGTTAAAAAAATAAAAAGGGACCAGCAGATGACGTAATGGTTATGTCTCTGGACTCCCATGTAGTCAACTGTGGGTTGAATTCCGGACCTAGTGGCTTAAAACTCACACCGGGTATGTGTTCGTGCATATCCAAAATCTTGGGAGAAGGGATTGCAATGTGTCCATCCCCCAGGACGTGATTTCATGTTTTCTGCCTCTCTGTCTCTCACCTATCTCTGGTGAGTGCACACATCCTATAGCAAAAATCTCTCTAAAAAAGTAAATTAATAATAATAATAATACCAATAAATTAAATTTAAAAAAAAAAAGAATGTTCGGTACTTAAAGAAATTGTTCCTCCTTCATTTTAGGCCTAGTAAAGAGAAAACTGGCCATGTGAGTGATTCAGGAGCATCTGTTATCAAGCATGGGCTCAACCCAGAGAAGACCTTCATGCAGGTTCATTATTTAAAGGTGAGCGCATCTGAGCGGCAGGAACTAGTTATTACAGTGCAGCAATTTTTTAGGTTATACAATTCAACGGTGAAAATGAATGACATGGCTGAGGCAAAACAAAATACTATCAGCATTGTAATGACATGTGACTGGGCAGATCTGAGTATCTAATAAGCAAAGCAGTGTGTACCCCCCAAAATGAGGCCACATTAGGGGCATGAATCAAAAGAAGTTACGATATTCCCTGACTTCTGCCCCCCTTTTCCTCTCTTCAGGTCAGCTTAGAAGAGCTCTTGGGTTCCAACTAGAAGACAGGAGTAGCCCAACTTTGTAGTTAAGGGAGCAGGGTACTACTTGGTCAGCTGAGGTTCCAATCTCTGCCCAGTAGCTTAGAAACCACACTGGACGTGTGTGTGAGCATGCCCAAAATCTCAACAGGATGGTAAAATGGAGAAAGGATCGTGATAGGACCACACCCCATTGAAGGGTGTTTTCTTCCCCTGTCTCTTTCTCTCCAGTGAGCACGTATACCCTCTGGCAATTAAAGAACAATAACAACGACTTCAAACACATCCTATTACTCTTGTCGTTCCCCCCCCCGCCCCGATTGCCAGAGTTGAATGTACTTGCCAGAGAGAGGGAGAGGGAGATATAGAGACAGCGAGCGCGAGCATCCCCCATTGGATCATGGTCACTCTACAGTCCCTTCTTCTCCATTTCTCTATCTTGTCAGGATTTTGAGCATACCCCCCATACACACACACACACACACACACACACACACACACACACACATATACGTCCAGCATATTTTTTAAGCCACAAGGACCAAGATTAGAAACGTGTTCAGAACCAGATCAACTGTGTATGATCTGGCTCTCTTAATCACTACGCTGTTGACTGGCTTGCTTATATTATTTTGAAGGCCTTTTCTCATAGCTGAGGTAGAGAGGATCTCAGACTCTCTTCTCATTTAGTCCATGGTGGATGGCCAGGCTTCATGTGAACCAAGTCAAAAGCACAGAGGGCAATAATGTTAACAAAGGAGTTGAAAGCTGAATAGTCCATCCTTAATTTCCAGGACTAGCCTTCCTGGTCAGAATATAAAGGGCAACATTCTAGATGTCCACAGTGAGTGCACTGGTGGGTAAGTTTGAGTTGACCATAAGCATTTCTGTAAGAAGCAAGCATATTTTTTTTCCCTTTATTATTTTTTTTCTTTCTTCTAGGGCTATTTTCTTCTTCGGTTCCTTGCCAGAAGACTTGGAGAGGAAGCCTATTTTTCATTTTTAAGAAAATTTGTGCACACATTCCATGGGCAGTTGATTCTTTCCCAGGTAATGGATAGGTTCTCTGTGAGTCCGTGATGTACAATTAGAGGGGATGTAGCTTGTGCCAATATGAGAAAATAGAAAAGGGCCAGCTCTGCGGCAACGTGCTACTCAAGAGAAGCTGAATCCCACATGGCAGCTACGGTTCAAATCTCCAGCCTTATAGGCCTGAAACACGCTGGGCATGCCTGTAGGTGCCTAAGGTCCAATGGCTAGAGGACTGGAAGAAGGGGACGGTAGTATGATCAGTCCCTGTAGAGGGTGTTTCTCTTTCTCTTTCTCCCTCCCTCCCTCCCCCCACCCATGTAAAAGTCCTTATCATAAATAATGAAAAAAAGAGTAGAAAAAAGATTTGTAATTTAATGTGATAGAGATAGTTAGAAATTAAGGACGCGGACACAAAAAGTGTTTCAGGGAGGGTGATCTCCCTATAGTTTTGGGGCAAACTATAACCTAAAGTCACCGTTATTATTATTAAGTATAATCAATATACATCTTTGTGGGTACAGTATGGTTTTTCAAAGCATGTGTACAGTATGTAATAATCAAATCAAGGCTAGAGATGTATTCATCTTATTTGACATTGAGCCTGTCTTGTACACAAGGATATGGATAGTTGTACCTTAAGTGACTTTAAAAACCAAATCCAAACAATCCTGCTGGTGTGTGTGCAAGGAATTATCTTTGCAAGGTCGTCTCCTTCTTACTCTTTAGTCTCAGCTGGAATGCCACAACCGCAGAATTGTTCCACCTCACCAGATAGACACCTCACTTCTTATTCTCTACCACTTTGCCCTGTTCATTACCATGGTTTTATCTATAATTATATTTTCATTTATCAGTTGATTTGTTTCTTTGCTATTTCTCCACTCTGTATAAACTCAAAAAGGCCAGCCCATGCTTTTAATTTCACCAGTACTCAGTACATGATTGGCACACAACACAGTGGGTATGCCATAAATATAGAGAAACAAATTAATCACAAGCCATGCTGAACTCTTCAGACAGCCTGGCCACAAAACTATCTGAGATCCAATGGCTAGAGGACATCATTTCATGTGAGTGTGGGACCAAGCAGTGTGTAGCAAGAATGTCAGCAAAGTGCGAGAGGCTCTGAAAACATTGCTCCTAACAGATAGCGAATAGATGACACACCTTTACCACATGTGGTTGTGAGTCACATTATCTACATGTTGGATGTAGATGTGTAATGTGAACACGTATGACAAAAATAACAGGTAGATGGCTATTTCTCCTCTCATCTTATTTTGGGGGAGAGAGGGAGATTTCTCCCTGTACATATATTTGGAAAAGCAATTTGAAAACTGGTTCAGAAGTCTTATATGCTTGATTGAGTGTTAAGTCCAAATTCCTACTGCTTAAAGTCACTTTCCACCAACATACCACAGCGTTGAGTGTGCTAAATTTACTATGACTTTTGAGGTTCCCATTTCACTTCTCTATGACTTTTGAGGTTCCCATTTCACTTCTCATGGAACTCTTAGATCTCTCTCAACCAAATCGTTTTATTTTTCTTTTATCTCTTTCAAATAATAATAATTTTTAATGGCAACATTATTGAGATAAAATTCACATACTATGAAATTCACCCTTTAAAAGCATACAAATCAGTGGTCTTTAGTAACCATCACTATTGTCTAATTTTAGAACATCTTCATCAACCTCCAGAGAAATCATTAGCAGTCACTGCCCCATTTCCCCCTCCCTCTCATCCCTAGGCAACCACTAATCTACTCTCTGTCTCTGTGGATTTGCCTATGCTGGGCATTTCACATAAATGAATTATACAACACGTGACCTTTTGTGTCTGGCTTTCTGTCGTTTAACATGTTTCTCACAGTCACGTAGTGGCTATCAGTACTTCATTCATTTTTTAATTTTAATTTGATCGTGACAGGTATATGTAACATCAGGCCAGACCTATAGAGCAATAGTTAAGAACGGCACAGAGGAAGCAGGTTCTCACGTGGCCTGCCAGGGTTCCAGTCTTGTCCCCGGCCCATGCCCAGGATCCTGATTAGAGGCAGAATTAGAGAAAAAGGATTATAGCGTGAGCATGCTCTGTCAGGGGCTTACTTTCTCTTTTTCTATCTCTCTCACTCTGGCTCTCACTGTTGCATGTGCATGCACCCTCTGGCACATGTGTGTGGTTCTGTGTGTTTTATATTTAAAATTTACCATCTTCGATATTTGTAAGTGTACAGTTTACTGGCAATAAGTACAATCACATTTTTGAGAAACCATCACTACCCTGTATCTCCAGAACTTTTTCATCTTCCCAAACTGAAATTTTAAACACATTGGATGATGACTCTCACTCTCCCTTCCTCCTCGCCATTGGCAACCCACTGTTCTACTGTCTGTCTCTATGGATTCAATACTACAGCTACCTCATATAAGCAGGACCATGCGAGATTTGTCTTTTCATTTCTGGCTTACTTCACCTAGCAGAATGCCTTCCAGGGTCGTCCATGCTGTAGCATGTGTCAGAATCTCCTGCCTTTTGAAGGCTGACTGTGCCATTGCGTGGATATACTACATTTTGTGTATCTAGTTATTTAGGTTGTTTCCATCTTCTCAATATTGTGAATAAGCTGCCATGAACATTAATGTATAAACATCTGGGACCAGCAGTTAGCGTAATGGCTATGTTGCTGGACTCCCACAGTCGACCGCGGTTCGAATCCCGGACCCAGTGGCTTAAAACTCATGCTGGGCGCATGTGCATGCGTGCACAAGATCACAAGAGGAGAATGGAGGGGAGGGGATTGTGGCATGGCCATCCCCCCTGGGGGGTGATTTCTCGCTTTCTATCTCTCTGTCTCTCTCTGTCTATCTGGCGAGCGCACGCGCCCTATAGCAAAAACCTCTGCAAAACTAAATAAATAAATAAATAAATAAATAAATAAATAAATAAACATCTAAGCTACTGCTTTCAATTTTTTTGAGTATAATATATACCCAGAAGTGGAATTGCTGGATAATACGCTAATTCTCTGTTCCATGTTTTGAGGAGCTGCCATGTTATTTTCCAGAGCAACTATACCCCTTTACATTCCCACCAGCAACTTATGAGAGTTCCAATTTCTCCACATACTTGCCCACACTGTTTGTTTTTTGATAAGAGCCACGCTAGAGGATGCAGAGTAATATCTTATTATGGTTTTGATGTGCGTTTATCTTATAGCTAATGATGTTGACCTTTTCCTTTTTCTTTTTTTGCTATAGGGTGTGTGCACTTATAGGGGAGAGACAGAGAGGGAATGCAAGAGATCACCACCTGGGGGAATAGCCTTCTTCTCCATTCTCCTCCCAGGATTTTGGGAACATGCACCCAGCATGTCCAGGACATGCACTGCAGTCGGCCATGTGAGAATTTAGTGCCTTAACCATCACACCATCTGCTGTCCACCATGTTGAATGTTTTTTTAAAAAGAGTTATTTTATTTAACTTTATTTATTATTATTATCATTATTATTTTCCAGTTTGATCAGAAAGAGACAGAGAGAGAGAGGAAGTGAGAAAGCAAGCCACCAGGTCCGAGACTTGAACTGTGGTTGGCCACGTGGGAGTCCAGCACCTTTAACCACTGTGCCACTTGCCGGCCCCAATGTTGAATGTTTTTTAATATGTGTATTGGCCATTCGTATATCTTCTTTGGAGAAAATGCCTATTCAGATTCCTCTCTCATTTTATATGTTATATTTTTACTTTCATGATAGTGTCCACAGCACTAAATGTTTTAATTTTCACTTTGGTTATGCTTTACGTGCCATATCTAAGAAAACGTTGTTTAATTGAAGCTCACAAATATTTACTCCTGTGTTTATTTTACTTTAATCAATGAAAAAGAAACAAAAGTGAAGATAAAGAACGTCTTAACTTCACATAAATGTGAGAAAGATTATTTCCCAAAGGATTCTTCTATTATTTAAAAACATTATTACAAAAAAAGTTAAGATGTAGAAATCTATGTTTTCTCCTTTACCTACATGTTTTATTTTTAGAAAGCATCAGTTCATTCACTACCATAAAAGATGAGGAAATAGCAGTTTTTACCTCTATTAATATTTTCCTCCCAATAAAATTTTCTATTAATTGTTATCTTTACTGAGTCAAGGTTTATTTCATTTACATTATGTACTATTACCATGGTTTTCACAGTTGTATGGTTTTAGATCTTCACTTAGAGAACTTCAGTATTCAACATTAGTAATTTTGCCATATTTCAATATCCACGAATACTCTATTGTGTTTGAACTCTTTGTTGGCTGAATTTCATTTTCAAGCTAATGTTCAAGTTGCAGATTCATAGGTTCTGTGATTTCTGGGTTGTTACTGCTTGATAATGCTTGCCTGCTGGGATCAGCAGATGACATCATAGTTATGTTGCTGGACCCTCACATAATCGACCATGGTTCAAGTCCTGGACCTGGTGGCTTAAACTCATGCTGGGATCGTCTGCGTACATCCCCAAAATCCTGAGAGAAAGAAAGGCAAGGGACGGTGGTGTCACCGTTCCCCCAGGGGTTGATTTCTGTGTGTCTCTCTAGTAAGCACACATACCCTATAGCAAAAATCTCTCTTTAAAAAAAGGTGAGAGAGTGATAGAGAATGCTTGCCTGCTATCTTTATATTTGAATTACCAACTGGCTGGATATAATAATCTTGGGCCACATTTTTATTCCTTCAGAATGTTATTCACATTACCCAACTGTCTTGTGATAATAAATGCTGTTGAGCTGTAGGAACTGTTGAAGTCAAACCACTTTTCCTTCTTTATTATCACTTGAATGACAGAGGATTCTTTCTTTATCCTTGAAGTTTAGTCATTTAATCAGAAAATGACTTGATGTCTAGGATTCTTTGTATTTCCCCTCCCTGGAAAACAGTATGCATTTTTAGGCTTAAGTTCTGTTCTTCAGTGAAATTGTCTTAATTGTATCTCTGACACATTCTTCCCTCTTGTGGGTTGTGAATTTCAAGATTACCGGTTATCCTTGTGTTATACCATCTTTGTCCTCTATACCTGTTATTTTCTAATTGCTTTTATCTTTTTCTTCTCATGGCCTGTGTTTATCTCAAGCAACCTCTATATTATTAGTGTTACTTTCTTTAATATCTATTTTCCCTGTTGCTTCTATTTTATTATTCTTGCTCTGATATTATTTTGGTCCTTATTTCCTTTGCACTGACATCTATCTTCTATCTTTTTTAGACTTTTGCCAAAGGGTGTGTGTACTCACCAGAGAGAGAGAAGAAAAGTGAGAACTCCCCCCCTCCAGAAGGGATGGCCACACCACAATCCTTTATTCTCCATTTCCCTCTCTGTATTTTGTGCACAGTGTGGGTTTTTTTTAATGTGCCTGATGTGTTTTTCAAGTCTCCGGGTCCAGGGTTCCAACCATGGAGCCAGCTGTGAAGAAGCCACTGCCTTAACTACCACACCACTGCTGGCTCTGAAATCTTTTAGTTTTATTTTTGTTTTGTTCTTTTTTTTTGGGGGGGAGGGGGCGGTTGTTGGAGAGATTTTTGCTATAAGGTATGTGTACTCACTGTAGAGACAGAGAGAAAGTGAGAAATCACCTTCTAGCGGAGATGACCATGCCACAATCCCTTCTCCTCTTGGGATTTTGGGCACACATGCCTGGTGTGAGTTTCAAGCTGCTAGGTCCGGGACTTGAACTGCAGTGAGCTATTTAGGAGTCTAGCACCTTACCCATGACACTATCTGTTGATCCTCTTCATTTTATTGTTTTAACATCTTATCTTTGAGCTTTCATTTTACTGGCTTTATCTTCTTTTTTGTTCTTGTTGTTGCTTAATAGTGTAAAGCATTTCACAGAGAATTTTCTTGTGTTGATTAGATTGTTTTCTTCAAGACTGGATTTGTCTTTAACATGTTGAGCTTCTTTCTGTCCCTCTTTATAGGGTTATTGTGTTGGTTTGACAGCTGTCATTCTTTTATTCTTGATCATTTTCAGCATAGGTAGCACTAACCTGATCTTTTATGTATTCTCAGATGTATTTAACATTGTCCTTAATTTCTTTCCCGGCTTATCCTAGGCCTGCTTTTCTTCCTTTCAGAACTATAGTTTGAAACCTGAATATTACGTATGAGAGGGAGGACAGGGCAAGTTCTGCCAGTCTTGTATACAGCTTTTATTGGAAGAATTTGATGTTGCTACACTTGAAAATTTGTTAAATGTCTCCCACCACAATTCTTGTGACCTAATGTGAGTGTAGGCTTTTCTCACTACAGGTATACTCTCGATTAATATTATTCCACCAGAGATGAGCAGTTGGCATAATGGCTATGTTGCTGGACTCCCAGATAGCCAACCACAGTTTGAGTCCTGGACTCGGTGGCTTAAACTCACACCAGGTGTGTGTGCGTGCATGCCCAAGATCCTGAGAGGAGAATGGAGGAGAAGGGGTTATGGTGTGGCTATCCCCCCTAGGGGGTGATTTCTCACTTTCTGTCTCTCTGCCCTCTCTGTCTTTCTGGCACACCCCATAGCAAAAAACCCTCAAAAAAAAAAAATACATATATATATATATATAATTCCACCAATTAAAGTTGGAGCCCTAGGACCTACACAATCCATTAAATAGAGTCTTCTTCAGTTGTTTATTTCCCATATTTTGCTCAGCTGTCTAGCAAATATTTCCAGACCCTTGATAGTCAATAAAGAGGAATGATAAAGGCCTATTTCAGGGCCTGTGGTGGCATGGTGGTGAAGGTGCTGCCCTCCCACCTAGCCGACCACTGTTTGAGTCCCAGACCTGGTGGCTTGCTTTCTCACTTTCCCTTTCTCTCTCTCTGGTCAAATTAAACAAATAATAAGAATAAAAATTTAAAAATTAATATATATTTTATATACATGTATATATATACATATATATACACACACACACACATACACACACACACACACACACACACATTTATATACACACACACATTTGTTGTTTATTTTTTTTCCAAATGCGTAGGTATTTGTGAGAATTTGCAGCATCAGGGCAATTTACCAGTTCCACTACTGCTAAGTATGAGGTCGAGGATGGTACAGAGGGAAGGTGGAAGCTGTACTGGTGTCTTAGTTTCTTTCCTTGCTTGCCTCTTTTTGAAGTTTCTGCCATGAGGCTGTACTTTAGATGCTACTGGTCAAGTTTTGCTAAAATTTTTCATGGGTTGTCATTTTGTTTGCATAGTTAGTTATTGAAGAGAAAGGGCCATGATCCCATTTAACTCAGAATTCCCAGTTTCTTCCCTTTATACATTACCTCTGAATCCTCCCTTCCACGCACCCCATCTGTCCAGCATTTCAGTATTACCCTCTCTCCAGCCTCACTATAGCTCTTCTCTTGAAAGCGACAGTGACTTCATCTTGACAGTTCAGTTTCTTCCCAGTTCTTACTCCGCCAGCCCTGTCTTTGCTTCAATATTTTGATGATGCATTATTTCTCTCCTACCTCCCTCTCCCCAGGACCGCAGCAATTATTCCTAAAACATCGGACAGAACTTGTCCTGTGTGATTATCAACTTGCTTTATCCAGTAAAACCCACATGCACCTGCATTTTTATTGATAACTTTCACCAGGACCGAAAAATAATTGTCAAATTAGCCACATGCCAAAATCAGTGTTAGTCGGGTTTTTGGTTTGGTTTTGTTTTGCTTCATGTTTTAATTCGTAGTGGTTAATCTAGTGTTAGGTGTTAATCAAAACAAGCTGTCTGAGACTGACCTGGTTAGCATATAGATTATTAGGAGAGTGAAACATTAAAAAAAAAAAATCTTAAGGAACATATTTTCTAATGAGGTGTGAGCTTATAACCATTGCCAAGGGTCCAGATAGAATTTCATTCCAGCCTCCTCTCCAAACAGCAGAGGAGCCCCCCCCCTCTTTGGTTTTAATTTGTTTTCAGGCATACTGCTGAGGTAACAAATTGGGACTCCCCACTATTTGTTGCTAGCTAACTTTGTCAGTGAGCCTAGAATGGGCCGTGAGGGAAAGCCCTCCCCATCTCCAGCTAAGATGTTTAAGTTGCTTCCTCACAACTGCTCACATACTGAAAGGAAGAGTGAAGACCTAAGAGAACTGCACAGAGGTAGTGAAGGAGACATATTTCTTTTTATTCTGTTAAAAGAGACATGTTTCTCTTTATTTTGTTTGGTCCTGGAGAGTAGGTAAACGTTTCTGTTACAAGTCCACTTCAGGAACACATGCCGGTTTGCTATAAGAACCAAGAAAACTAGTGTTCTGTGGCTAAAGATTGGATACGTGAGAGGAGTAAGAAGCGGCAGTTGGGTTGGTTCCATTGATGGACAACACAGAGATGGCCTGGAGGAAACCAAGTGTCTTCTTGGATCGGGGGGGACAGAAGAATTCCCAGCACTGTAGAGCGCACTTTCCCATCGCCTGTGGGAGTCCAGGCACCATGTCTTACAGCTGTCCGAAGCATTGGCGCTTTGTGAGTCCCACCTGTCAGCCCCAGCAGTAGTTGACAGCCTCCAGCTGCTGCACATGTTGCTGCAGGTCTCAGCCCAGAGGCAAGCAGAGGCACATGCTCCAGAATGGCAACCAGCTCAGAGTCAGGACTACCGTCTTCGCTTAACAACACAACAGGGCTTCCTGGGGACCTCATGCACTTACCCTGCGTTCACACAGGATTCAGGACCGTTGTGCTCTGCGGTCTTGTAAAGAAAGATCCAATTGTAATTAGAAAATGCAAAAGGGCAGAATTAAGGTTAACTCTGAATTTCCTGTTTCTCATGCAATTAAATCCTCCCTCTTGACATTGAGTTAATGTAATTTTCCCCCACATAATTGAGCATTAGATACCAGGCAAGTATGGAATAAGTTGGTATGGGCTTTAAGGAAATAATGAAGTGAAAAGTAAGAAGTTATAATTATAGTACTTGGATTTTTTTGAGAATGAAGAATGTGGGGCCGGCAGGTGGTGTGGTGGTTAAAGACATTGTGCTTCCACATGGCCAACCACAGTTCAAGTCCTAGACCTGGCGGCTTGCTTTCTCACTCCCCCCGCCCCCCTACTCTGTCCCTCTCTGATCAAATTAAAATAAACAAACAAATAAAAGTAAAAATAATTCTTTAAAACAAAGAATAAAAATGCTGTCACTAAACCAATAAAAATATAATCTACAAAGCGATGTATTAATATATTTACAGAGTAACCTGTGACTATATTATGATTAATTTCTATTTCAGCTTTTTTGCAAAATAATTTTTTAAAGAATTATTTTTATTAACTTTATATATTTAATTATTTTTCTTTCAATTTGACCAGAGAGGAACAGAGTGAGAGAGAGAGAGAGAGAAAATGAGAAAGCAAGCCACCCGGTCCAGGACTCAAACTGCAGTCAGCCATGTGGGAGTCCAGCTCCCTTAACCAACACACCACCTGCCGGCTCCACGAAATAATGTTTGAAGTAATGAAAGTAATGACTGTAAGAATTTCAAGCAGGAGGGCAGTAGGTGGTGTGGTGGTTGGGCTCTGGACTCCCACATGGCTGACCTTGGTTCCAGGCCCAGATCTGGCATCTTACTTTCTCCCTTTCTCTTGATCTCTCTCTTTCTGGTAAAATTTTAATTAATTAATTAATTAAAAGTAAAACGAATCTCAAGCAGGGCCAGCCCCATGACCTAGGGGTTAAGGGAATTGGATCCCACATAGCTGACTATGGTTTAAATCCTGGCCCCGATGGCTTGAAAAAAGGCACAAACGCATCCGTGCCCAGATCCTGACAGACGGAGAGATGGCGAAGATCATAATGTGACCGTGCCCCTTTGGGTGGGGGAGGGTTGCTTTCTTCTTTGCCCTCATCTTTGTCTATCTCTCTGGTGAACACACAACCCTCTGGCAAAAAAAAGGGTTTTTGTGTTTGTTTGTATTTTTTTTTTCATTTAAAAAATAAGCAAAAATAATTCTTCACATTTTCACATTCTAAATAACCTATTTTTAAAATATTAGTTTTGTTGTTATTTGTATTGTTCACTTTAGATGAAACAGATAATAAGTAAAATCTTAGAAGAACAGAGGTTGCAAGAAATAAATCTTTCATCAGTGCTCTTAATAAGGGAGAATTTGCCTCTGGAAGAAAGAGACTATACCCACCCGTAAACATGGAAGAGTGGGACACTGACTGCTAGTCTAGGGACTGCTATATTTCAGCGTGATGATAGAAAAGGAACATCCTGTCATACAAAACAATGCAGATTTCTGTTCCTCTGTAATGCCATTGGTATTGTAGTATGAAAATCTCTTCTGCTTCCGTCACCCACTCCGAATTCAATGGATCTCTCCAGAGCCCCGTGCTGACTCTGCATGTGCTGACTTGGGTCAGTTGGGAGGGCTTCCGTCTAGAGTGTCTCTCAGTTGACGTGATATTTGGTCATCTGAGCTTACACTTTAAGGGTCTGTTCTAAAAGAGCATTGTGGGACCAGCAGTTGGCATAATGGCTATGTTGCTGGACTCCCATGTAGTCAACCATGGTTCAAGTGCCAGACACAGCAGCTTAAACTCACGCCAGGTGTATGTGTGTGCATGCCCAAGATCCCTAGAGGAGAATGGAAGAGAAGGGATTGCAGTGTGGCCATCACCCCCGGGGGATGACTTCTCGCTTTCTGTCTCTTTCTCTCTCTCTGTCTTTCTGGCGAGCACACGCGCCCTATAGGTGTGTGGGGACCACCCGCAAAAAAAAAAAACCTCCAAAAAAAAAAAAAAAAAAGAAACAAAAAAAAAGGCCACAGATAGGGGCAGGAGCTCATGAGTTAGTTTGTTTGTTTTTTTTGGAGAGGTTTCTGCTATAGGGCGCGTGCGCTCACCAGAAAGACAGAGAGAGATAGAGAGACAGAAAGTGAGAAATCACCCCCCAGGGGGGATGGCCACCCCGCAATCCCTTCTCCTCCATTCTCCTCTTCCTGGGCACACATGCACACACAGCCAGCATGAGTTTAAGCCACCGGGTCTGGGATTCGAACCGTGGTCGACTACATGGGAGTTCAGCGACACAGCCATTACTCTAACTGCTGGTCCCCAAACATTACATTTTTTAGTTTTCAACTTGTTCAAGGTTTTTTTCAAAAAAGATGTCTTTTTTTTAGAGAGAGAGAGAGACATTTTTGCTATGGGGCGCATGCACTCACTGGAGAGACAGACATACAGAAAGTAAGAAATTGCCAACCGGGGGGATGACTAGGCCTCAATCTCTTCTCCTCCATTCTCCTCTTGGGATTTTGGGCACACATGCACACATACCCAGGCTGAGTTTTAAGCCATCAGGTCCAGGACTCGAACCGCAGTAGACTGTGTGGTATCCAGGATGTAACCATTATGCTATCTGCTGGTTCCCCAAACAGATATCTTTAAATGATTGGATTGAACCCAGAAAATTAATGAATTGAAAATACTATCTAATAAATCAGCTAGGTGTAGCTTTCCTTGAAGGTACTCAAAATGCTTCGTCCCTGACATGGTTCTGGGCAGTTATTTATTGACGTACATCCTTAATGGTTTGCTTTCTTCCTATTTCAGGATTTCCTTCAAATGTTGTTGGAGGACATCCCAGAAGGAAAAAGGTGAGGATTGAGGGATTAAGAGTCCTGTTTTACTTTATTTTTAGGGGGGGGAGGGGGGAGCTGGGGGGAATTGGCAGGGTTTTGCCATAGTGTATGCTTGCCTGAGAGAGAGAAAAAAGAGAACATGAGAAATCACTTTCCATGCATAAGTGCTTCTTCTCCATTCTCCTCTTGAGATTTTGGGTATGCTCATGCACACACCCAGCGTGATTTTCATGTTGCCAGGTTCAGGGCTCAAATCATGGTCAGCCATGTGGGAGTCCAGTGCCTTAACCACCATGCTACCTGCTGCCCCCAGAGCCCTGTTTTACTTTTATTTTTTTAAATGATCCTGACATTGTTTGGCTTGTTACTATCTAGAAAGTTCAATTATCCTCTCTTAATGAAGTCAGGGACCTAGTTCAGACAGTGGACATCACAGGATAACCAACCAGACTTTGAGATGGGCCCAAATAGCCTTGGGATCTAACACATGCAACAAAGTTTCCCAGAGTCAGGAGCCTGAAAATGGCTTACGAGCCAAGTCATAGGCAATCGGTGGCCTTAGCTGCTGTGAAAAAGCATGCAGGAGAAGAATATTCTAAAAGTTAGGATGGTTCCAATTAACATGGCTTAATATAAGGAGGTGTTGTACAACGGAAGGTGAAAATATAGTAGTAGTTAGAGCCTGGGATAGCAAGTCGGGCCTTCCTGGGTTTTAAACCCAGCCCTGCCACTGTCCAGCTATGAGACTGGGAGCAAGTCACCTTAATCTCTCCAAATTTCAGTTTTCTAACCTCTCCATCAGAGTTTTTTGGGAGGACTAAAGTACTAATATACATTTTTTTAAGTTTATTTACATTTTTCTCCCATGAACAAGAGAGAGGGAAAAAAAAGAAAGAGCTGCCTCCCAACAGGCCTTGATGCTGTGATCTGCCTGGCCGTAGCCCATGCTCTTTTCAGTACACTGCTCCGTGTGAACTCACTTCCCTGGAAAGAAGGAAGAGGTCTCATCTTCGGAGGTGTCCAATTTCAAGCTGGGTGACCATCTGCAGGGTAGACAGAGGAGATTTCAGACCGACGTTATAGATCAGACTAGGTTCATTCCAACCTGCTCCTTCAGATTTCCTATCTTAGCTTGGACTACAAAAGCAAATATTCTGGGGCCAGCAGATTGCATAATGGTTATGTTGCTGACTCCCATGTAGTTAACTGTGGTTCACATCCCAGATCCGGTGGCTTGAAACTCACGCTGGACACGTGAGCGTATATACCCAAAATCCCAAGAGGAGAATAGAGGAGAGGGGATTGAGGCATGGCCAGCCATCTACTCCCGGGGAATGATTTCTTGCTCTCTGTCTCTCTCTCTCTCTCCAGCAAATGTACTTATGCTGTAGCCCCAAAAAAATCTCTTAAAAAAAGGAAAAAGGAAAGGAAAGTGAGTATTCTGAGGGGCCATCAGGTGGCATGGTGGCTAAGGCACTGGACTCCCCCATGGCCAACAACTGTTATGTCCTGGACCCAGCAGCTTGAAAATCATGCCAGGTGCATGTGCATGCACATGCATGCCCAAAATTCCAAGAAGAGAATGGAGAAGGAGGGATTGCGGTGTAGCCTTACCCTCTTGGGAAGTGATTTTTCACTTTCCCTCTCACTATCTCTCTCTGTCTCTTTTTGAGGAGTACACACACCCTATGGCAAAAACCTTAAAAAAAAAAAAAAAAGAAAAAAGTTAGTACTTTGAAATATTACTTTAAATGGAAAAACTGGTATCAAACATCTTGAGAAAGTAAACAGTTCTTGGAGAAAGTGTAATCTCCTTTCTGACCCAGAGAGTTGGCTGTGTTTTTGGGGTTTTTGTGCATGTAATAGTTTTCTAAATGCAGAAATGAATTCCTTGACATAGCTATAGACTTAGATTTGCTCAAGGCCAGGTACCTACAGGTTGATGAGCCCGTCTCCTCGGCAGCCTGTGTCTGGTGTCTCAAGGGTAAGGTTGAGGGCTTCTGCTTTTATGCTGTGGCAGGGGATGCCACGCAAATTCAGGAAAGAATCCAGAGGCCATGAAGATGTGGGAGTTTTGTCTAAGCATTGGATTTTTGACTGGGCTTTATTTAAACTCCCCTATTTTCTGCCTTCTATTCAGAACTGCTTGAATTCTTTCTTCAACAGGTAGTCGTTTAATTGCTGGGTTTTCTTTTTTTTTTAATTTTTTATCTTTATTTTTATTTATTTACTTTTAATTTGACCAGAGAGAGACAGAGAAAGTGAGAAAGCAAGCCGCCAAGTCCAGGACTCAAACCGCGGTCAGCCATGTGGGAATCCAGCACCCTTAACCACCACGCCACCTGCCGGCCCCTAATTACTGTTTTTCAAAAAATTTAAAAAGTGGAAACATACACACATAAAGCAAGCCAGTGTATCATACGGAATCAGTGTGCCCTTATGAGCTGATAGATTCTTCTGTTTCTGCCTGTTCATGTTTGTGTTCTTTAACGCTGAAGGAAGTCTTACCCAGGGAGGTTGCAAGCGGCCCTAGTAATTGGCCGAGATAATTAGCTCTTCAGAAGGTCGCTTGAAGGAAGTGTGGTTTGTTTTGAAAGGTCTGAAATGTTTCAGATTTACCATCTTTTTTTTTTTTTCCTTTAAAGCAGACTTATGGGTTTTCCTCATGCAAAAATCATATCAAATGTGGCCATGATCCCTAGGATCGAGAACAACAGTGTAGCTGCAAAATGGCTTTTCTCCCTTTTTCTGCTGTATCTGTCCCATAATAATGCTTAAGATTCTCTGAGAGAATGGAGCAGGGGTGGGTTTTTTGTTTGTTTGTTTGTTTGTTTGTTTGGGGGGGGGTTGGAAATAAAGTAGAGAGAAAAATGAATTGAAATGGTGTGTTCCCTCATTAGGCTGTTGCCAAAGTCCACTTCTGGGCACCGACCATGCATTCTTTATCAAGAACTTCTTAATGCAGGGACCAGCAGTTAGCGTAATGGCTATATCGCTGGACTCCCACGTAGTTGACCGTGGTTCGCGTCCCGGACCCGGTGGCTTAAAACTCATGCCGGGCGTGTGTGCGTGCGTGCCCAAGATCCCGAGAGGAGAATGGAAGAGAAGGGATTGCGGCATGGCTATGCCCCCTGGGGGGTGATTTCTCGCTTTCTGTCTCTCTGTCTCTTTCTATCTGTCTGGCGAGCGCACACGCCCTATAGCAAAAACCTCTCCAAAAAAGAAAAAAAAAAAAAGAACTTCTTAATGCAGAAATATGGCAATTTCACTGCAACAACAGAATGCATTTTTAATTTTGGAAGTCTTCTCTCATTAATCCTCCTACTAAGGTTGTAGAGTTCATTTGGACAGCCCCAAGACCCCTGGGCTCTGAGGGACCTGGATTTTGTCATTGTGAATATTTATTGAGGCTATGCACTACGCCCACAAAGAGACTTTTGTTGAAATTGTGGAAGCCAAGAGTGGTGTCCCTGTCTTACTGGTGGCCACCAGCCACATGCCCTCTGATCAGATACCTCTCCCAGGGAGGATCATGTTTTGGCTAGCAGATTTAAGCTTATTTTTAAAAAATTTTCTTAAAAGTTGAAATTTTAGTCCTATAGTGAATCTGTTTCAGCAGCCATCCCTGAGTATGTTTCAAAACTACAACATCTCGCCTGCAAACTTATCTCAGCATCTAGCTGAGCTATTAAAACAGACTGTTTACCCTATTACCTATGCAACATATTGTACCAATTTTATCTAGGTCTCCAAAGGCCCCACGCTTACCCCCTGGAGCCTCTAATCTTTGCCCCCTCCTGCAAACCGATCCTCGGGCACATCTGTTAGGCACGTGAGTCGTCCTGAATGGGGCAAAGCTTTCAGATCAGACCTGTCAGTGTTCAGGGGCTGGCACTTTCTAAGTCCTTCTGCCTTTGCATCGCTCACTTGCTTTGATTTATGTAACATTTTCTTTTGAGTACTTCTCAGAGTAGGCCTTAGCCTGAGTGCTGGGGAACGGGGAGAAATAAATCCACGCCCACCCCTTGGGACACTCCTGGTTGACTGCTGGAAACACATATGAAACAGGTTGTTATGACTCCGTGTAGGACGTGCTCTGTGAGGTTCAGAGTCCTGGGGACACAGAAAACCTCATCAGTCCTGGCCTTGAGCCTTCAGGCAAAGAGGGACCATGAAGGATTTAAGGGTGGTAGTAGTTTCAGCAGATTAGAGACATACATCTGGGGGCAGAATGGAAGACAGGCTGGGGGACAGCAGCCAGGAAACCAGTTAGAACCAATAGAGCAGCTCAGTTAAGAGATTGTGTGTGTGTGTGTGTGTGTGTGTGTGTGTGTGTGTAAGATTTTTGCCATCTAAAGGGCACATTTGCTTGCTGGAGAAAGACCGAGAGAGAGAGAGAGAGAAAGAAGGAACGAAGGCATCCCCCAGGGAGTATGGCCATGCACAATCACTTCTCCTTCATTCTCTTGTGATTTGGGGCACGCATGCACACGTGCCTGGTGTGTTTTTCAAGCCACCAGGTCTGGAACTCAAATCATGTCCTCAGCCATGTGGGATCCAGAGCCTTAACCACCATGGCATGTGTTGGGCCACCAGTTGAGAGATCTTAAGACCCAGAACTCTGGCTGGGAAGAGGCCTGTGGCTATGGGGTTTGGGAGCAATGCACAGATCTGAGGGATCTTTTAAGGTGCCATAGAAAACACATGGTTGTTCTGTTGTGAACACTGGAATGAGGAGTTGGCCTGAACTTTGGAAATATGACAGGGCAGGTGTTTGTCCCAGCAATCAATATGAAGCAGAGATTGGAAGGTAGAAGGGTGAAGATAAGTAAGAAACAGCTAAGGATGCTAACAAAGAAACACAGATGAATCATTTCCTGGGGAGTACTCTGGTAGAGTACTTTATCCAGTGAACTTTGCCCACCTGGTGTTCCAGTGTTGTCAACAACTACGAGATCTTTTTTTGCATCAGTTATTGTGTGTGTGTGTGTGTGTGTGTGTGTGTGTGCATGCATGCGCGCGTGCGTGCACACAGGCTCATGTGTTTGTTTTAATCCAATAGTTTTCCTCCCCCGTGGAGCTAAGGAAATCTGGTTTAAATATTGCATCAGCAATCCTTATTATCTACCCAAGCAGTTAAGACTTGTTTTGAGCAAATACACAAGTTACTATGTACAGAGCTTTGAGATGTACATTCATTTAGAACAAAGTACTAAAATTTAAAAGTCCGTACAGGATGTTGATTATATCCCAGAACGAGAGCGTTTTCCATTTTGGACGCTGAGCTCTGTGGTTCTGAATGCCTCACGTCCGTCTAGTCCCTGCACTTCCAAGTTCTTGGGGCCTGTCATTCAGTTCAGGTGAAAGTTGCGAGGCTATGGGCTTTCCTTAGGAGGCTTCCACGGGCTGTGACCTTTAGAATCTCCCGAGGCTGAAGAACAGAGCCAGGAGAGGGTAAAACTGTGTCTCTCACTCAGCCGGTAGAGTACTTTATCCAGTGAACTTTGCCCACCTGGTGTTCCAGTGTTGTCAACAACTACGAGATCTTTCTTTTTATCAGTTATTGTTTGTGTGTGTGTGTGTGTGTGTGTGTGTGTGTGCATGCATGCGCGCGTGCGTGCACACAGGCTCATGTGTTTGTTTTAATCCAATAGTTTTCCTCCCCCGTGGAGCTAAGGAAATCTGGTTTAAATATTGCATCAGCAATCCTTATTATCTACCCAAGCAGTTAAGACTTGTTTTGAGCAAATACACAAGTTACTATGTACAGAGCTTTGAGATGTACATTCATTTAGAACAAAGTACTAAAATTTAAAAGTCCGTACAGGATGTTGATTATATCCCAGAACGAGAGCGTTTTCCATTTTGGACGCTGAGCTCTGTGGTTCTGAATGCCTCACGTCCGTCTAGTCCCTGCACTTCCAAGTTCTTGGGGCCTGTCATTCAGTTCAGGTGAAAGTTGCGAGGCTATGGGCTTTCCTTAGGAGGCTTCCACGGGCTGTGACCTTTAGAATCTCCCGAGGCTGAAGAACAGAGCCAGGAGAGGGTAAAACTGTGTCTCTCACTCAGCCACAAATTGACAGGCATAGTAGCAGGTACAGCTAATAGCAGACTCAGTGGTGTCACCCCAGCCGCAGAGTTCTCCTGAGCAAGCATATACAGGCATATACGATGCCATGTTCCTGCCAGACTGTGAGGATTTCTATTCAGCAACTGGGAGAGAAGAACTGATTGCTTTCTCGTCTTTAATCATGGCTTACTTTTCTGAACAGCATCACGGCAGGGTGGCCAGCTTATTCACGCCCCTGCTGCATTCACTAAGTGTGGCCGCATGCATAGCTCAGGACCACAGATGGACAGACCACTGACACTCTGAGTTGCTCCATAGGGTGTAGGAGAACAACCAGGGAACAGCCAGCCAGAGGGTAAAACCACCTGCTTGTCCAGATACCCTGGAGCCCTGGGAGTGGGAGTGGGGGGGGGAGGGGGAGGCGGCTTTTGGGTCTTGGTCTCAGTAATGAGGCGGGAAACAGACCCTCACTAGGACAAATATGGAGGCCATGCCATCATGGATCTGTGTACTTTTAGCTCTCTGTATAAAATCAATTTCCATAGCGATCAGACATGCAGAAGAGTAATTTCCTGTAAGTCCCAGGTTCCAACTAAGTGGAAATGCTTCTGCTTGTCCGTTGTGATTATTTAAGCCACATGATCTCAGAGGGAAAAAATTCACTATTGGCTTAGATTCTGAGCGTCTTGATTTGAAAGAGTCAAACTTTTAGCTTCACCACTTCTCTGTGTTCAAGGCCAGCCCTAAAAAGTCACCTGCACGGTCACCGCAGTAATTACGCTCAAAACAGCCAAAACTACACACGTGTTCTCTTTACCCCCTAAAACTACAGCCATCTTTTTCCCTGAAAATTAAACACTTTCATACGGTCTGGCATAATTTCCTGGACAGGTAAGACCACTTATACACAGGGTCTTCAAAAACTCCACAGCAAGTACATATTATACAAAACTATAATTTTGAATTTTTTGCACTAAAATAAACTTGTACTTTCATTTCATTTTTCCATGAACTTTTTTTTTTTGGAAGAGATTTTCGCTATAGGGTGCATGCGCTCGCCAGACAGACAGAGAGAGACATAGAGACAGCGAGAAATCACCCCCCAGGGGGGATGGTCACGCCGCAATCCCTTCTCCTCCATTCTCCTCTTGGGATCTTGGGCACACACACACACACATGCGCCCGGCGTGAGTTCTAAGCCACCGGGTCCGGGACGCGAACCGTGGTCGACTACGTGGGAGTCCAGCGACATAGCCATTATGCTAACTGCTGGTTCCCTCCATGAACTTTTTGAGGTCTCCTTGTAATACCTTTTAAAAAAAAGTTTGGCCTTTTTTTTTCTTTTCTTTTTTTTTTTAAGCAGCTAGAATGAATGCTTTCATCTTTGTCTCATAGTTTCATCTAGTTCCGTGTTAGCAATCCCTGAACAGAAGACATCAGCATGCTCTAATGCGGGCTGATGAGAAACCTGGGTGTTTTTCTTTAGCCTTCTGTCAGGGCTGACTTTGACCAGAGTCCTCCTGTGCTGCAGTTCCTCCATCTGCTAAAAAGCCACTCAACAGACGCCCACTTCCCAAGGATATTATGAGGAATGAAGCGAGAATGGTTATAAGACGCTTTGAGCCTTTCCGAAGGAAAGTAGTCTGGAAATACACATTCTTGTCATTGGCAAAGGAGTGCCTTGTGCCCCTAGGTACAGCTGAACGTGAGCGCTCCTGCCTTGCGTGTCTGCCCCACTCCAAGGGTCTCCCTATCTCTTCAAAACTGTAATCTAAGGGCTGAGGAGAAGGACAAACACAGCAGGAACCTGGCTTCCCTGGGCAGGAGAGAAATTAGTAAGAAGGGGAAACCAGGCTTCGTTGGAGCAAGCAGAGCCTCGCCCCTTCTGCTGACTCATCAGCACCGTAACAGAGGCCTCTCCTTTTTAAATTACTTACTTAATTTTATTTCTTCTTTTTCTTTTTCTTCTTCTTCGTATTTAATTTGCTATAAGGCACATGCATTCACCAGAGACAGAGAGAGAGAGAGAAGAGAAAGAGAGAGAGAGAAGGTGAGAAAGCAAGCTTCCAGGTCCGGGACTTGAACCATGGTCAGTCATGTGGGGGTCCTCAACCACCATACTACCTGCTGGCCTCTGCATACTTGGACAAGCTGAGGCTACAAAGGCAGGCAACATGGCTTTGAATCCCTGATCTTCTACTATTGGTGTAGCCTTGCAGAAGCTCCTCAACCCCTTGGAGCCTGTATGTGCACATCCCTAAGATGGGCCTAACACCACAGCTCTGGCACAGTGGTTTCGTTTTTTTCCTTCTCCCATTGATTTTAAACATTTTAAAATTTTATTATTTTACCTTATACATGAAATCATGTACATCACTACAGCTTGTAAAGTGAATTTACCCAGCATGAATATACTTCACACCAGTCCAGTTGAAGATACCATACACGTTCTCATAAATAGTCATCCATTTCCGTGTCCCTTAAATGTCCTGCCTCTGTGTCTTTCTCCTGGTTTCCCTTCCTCTCACTCTCTGCCATCTCCCACCCTCTGCACAGTGATTGTAAAGCTGGAATGAGATCTTGCCCGTGGTAGTGGCGTATACGGCAGGTGTTCAGTAAACGGTAGCCACTTCTGTGCCTTTACTTGGTAGCAGGTGGAGGAACTTGTGTTCACTTGAGGGTTTTTTCCCCTGGTTGTTGTTGTTGTTTTTGGAGAGGTTTTTGCTATAGGACGCGTGTGCTCGCCAGACAGACAGAGAGAGACAGAGAGACAGAAAGCAAGAAATCACCACCCAGGGGGGATGGCCATGCCACAATCCCTTCTCCTCCATTCTCCTCTCAGGATCCTGGTATGTATGCACATGCGCCCGGCATGAGTTTAAGCCACCAGGTCCGGGATTTGAACTGTGGTCGACTGCGTGGGAGTCCAGCAACATAGCCATTATGCCAACTGCTGGTCCCTGTGTTTACTTTGTTTTTAGTGACACCACACAGCAGTGTCCATGTGCATACGGCCAAGCAGGATTTGCCTTGGCCTTGCCAGTGAGCTGCCCTGTGGAGCTGGCCGCAGGCTGAGGCCCAGGCAGGTGGATGCAGCCGTGTACTTTCTGAGGGCTGTCATCCCGCGGAGATGGATAGGGCCCTGTCTGCACACCACCTCCTACACTCCAACATCGCCCTCCAGGCCCTTCCAAGGCAGCCCCCATCCACACAGCTTCTTCACTGCCTCCTTTTAGAGCATTCAGCCACCTCCCAGGTGACCTCCCCACCTCCAGCCTCTTCTCCCTCCATCTCTCTTCCTCTGTTCTGTCGTGTCACTCAGCAGTATGCTTCAAAGCCACCTGGGTGAAGGCCAGGCCATGACAGGGACTCCAGGGTCCTGTGGTGCAGCCTGTCCTTGCACATCTTGCTCTGTGCCAGCCTGTGGAGCTGGACAGTGTGTCCCCTCACGATGGCACCCGGCTCTCCTGCCTCTGCCTCTTTGCCCTGTGGTACTTTCCTTCCATTTCTGCTGGTCCTGCCCCACCGTCAGGGGCAGCCCGGCTTCCATGACACAGTTCAAGCTGGACCCCCTGCAGGAAGGCTCTCCTGCCACACCTCCCCCTGTGCCCCTTCCTCCTGCCTGACCTGCAGCACCGTAATGATCAGCTCTGCAAACACTGGCAGTGCTGTGACTGGCCTCTGCCACTTGTCCCCAGTGAGCAGTCACTCCCCGGGGTTTTCCAGCCCAGCTGTGGAGAACCTGTGGGACACTTGCCCCAGAGAAGTTTGCCCAGTCTTCAGTCTGCTCCGGGGAAGACTTGGGACCTTGCTCATAACATTCTGGGGCCCAACTCCCCAGCCCGGCCTTCATATCATCTCTGCCCTCACCCCCACCCCACTCGGGCAGAGAAATGTCTCTAAGCAAGAGTTCCCTGAAGGAAATTGATCTCCCTGTCCTCGTAGTCACTCCTCCGTGGTGGTGTGCCGCAGCTGTTCCCCACCTTTTGTGAGAGCTCTCGAAAACCAAAAACCATAGTTACGTCACTCCTCCGACTTCTCTTCTGCAGGATACTTGAGTCTCCTTCCTCGCCCTCCCCCGTGGGTCCACTGTGCTTACCCCTTCAGCCATCACTTCTGCTCCCTGTGATCCTCGCTGAGTTCTGCATCTTGTCTTAAATGTGAAAGTTAGAAGAAGACCTGTTTTTCTAGATTCCCACAGCGAGGGAAGCCGGCCTCTCTCCTGGCTTCCCTGAGTATTGCTTGAAGGCTGGGTGAGGCAGCTCTTGCCCTCGGGGTCTCGTCACAGGAGTGTCCCTCTGGCTGGAAAGGAAGTAATGAAGGACACTTACTTCCTGCCTGTGCCCTAGGAAACCAAGCTGTTTCATTTCCTTGTGAAATGTGTGAGACTGGAATGTGAGGGAGATTTGGGGATCTACTTGGAAGGCAAGACTGTCGATGGAAGGCCTGTTGTTGCAGTGAATGCAGATCATCCCACCTCGCCTGCCATTGTACCTGCCTCAGAGAAGACAGTGTGTGTGTGTTGGAGGGAAGGGGGGCCCAGCTCCTGCCTGTGCCCCAGAGCAGCCCAGGCTCTGCACTGTCTCCTAGGGCTCTAGGGCGCACTGAGCAGCCTGTCCTGATTAGAAGAGGGCCGTTTTCTTCTCCAGCTTTCTCTGGGGCTTCTCCACAGGTGACCAGTCAGCCCCACAACCCATCAGATCAGTTCAGAGCAGTGAAGCTGGAGAAAACACAAGTGCCCTTGCTGAAGGTGCCCTGGGAGCTGCCTCCCTTCTTTTAGTCTCCCTGTCCCCCCACCGACTGTGCACGCATGCATAAATGCACACATGTGTACACACACTTCTACACCACCCACAGCCAGCAGGGGGACTTGCCCATTCGCACCGAGATTGACGCCATCCTATGATAACAGAGAAGTAGCGGGGCGGGGCGGCCCTGTGACTGTGGCACCAGCTCTTCCTGTGAGACGTGTCTGGGGACACCGAGCAGAGACAGAGTCGTCTTCCCCTTGTCCATGTCTGTGTTCCCTTCCACTTCCTGCCCGGCAGTCACACAGGGGGGCATCATCTGTTGTGTGTATCTATACCCCTTTTTCTGCATACGCCCTCTTT
>NW_006205008.1:141611-167135 GCF_000334495.1 Tupaia belangeri chinensis
TGCCCCCTTCCACTGCCTTTGCTTTGCCCGGGTCAGGGAAGACAAGGTGCAGCCAGTGGAGGAAGAAAAGGGAGAGAATGCCAGTGAGCCCAGCCCCGTACCCAGCCACACCCAGCCAGCCCCCGGCATCCCCGCCCTGCTCATCACTGCCCACACCACCCACTGGGGACGGAGGGGCAGGGAGGGCACATGGCCTCCCAGCACCTCCCCATTGCAGACAACATTGCATCTTTCCACTTCTACCAAAAAGGAGAGAGGGAGGCCAACAGGTGGTGTAGTGGTTAGGCACTGGATTCTCACATGGCTGACCATGGTTCAAGTCCCAGACCTGGTGACTTGAAACTCACACCAGGCTTGTGTGCGTGTGTGCCCAAAATCCCAAGAGAAGAGTGGAGAAGAAAGAATTGTGGCATGGCCATCCCTCTGGGGGCAGAGGGGTGATTTCTCACTTTCTATCTAACTGTCTCTCTTCGTCTCTCTGGCGAATACATACGCCCTATAGCAAAAATCTCTCCCCCTAAGAAAAGGAAGGAGAGGGTCTGTACATATATTTACAGAATTATGTATGTAATGTATATAATTGGAGAGCTTAAGAACTTGGAAATATCTGAGAAAGGTGAATATTAAAAGGAAATACTTTTTATTGGTACTCAATGAAATGTGTTTTCATTCATTCACTCAAAAAATATATATATACATATATATTAATATGAGGATGATCTTTTTTTTTTTTTGAGAGGTTTTTCACTATAGGGGGTGTGCGCTCACCAGACAGACAGAGATAGAGAGACAGAAAGCAAGAAATCTCCCCCCGGGGGGATGGCCATGCCGCAATCCCTTCTCCTCCATTCTCCTCTTGGGATCTTGGACACACACGCACATGCCCCCGGCGTGAGTTTTAAGCCACCGGGTCCAGGATTCGAACCACAGTCGACTACATGGGAGTCCAGCGACATAGCCATTATGCTAACTGCTGGCCCCCCGAGGATGATCTTCTTTTATACCAGGAGTTCTTCTAAGCTCTGGCATTTGATCTCAGAGAGCTCCGATTCAGTGAGGAGACAGTTAAAAGTCGAGCAGTCAGAAAACTCGCAGCCTCAAACTGTGATGGCTGCCGTGAAGCAGAGGAGAGGGAGCGTGATGGGCGTGGTGCACACGAGGTTAGGGTGGGGGTCTTGCTTCCGCCCAGATGGGTCAGGGAAGGAGGGGCTTAGCAGGCACGAGCAGGTGTGATCTAGAAGGGGGCTGGGGGATGAGTTTGCTGGAACCCACATTAGCCATGGGAGTCAGGAGGACACGACCTACAGTCTGTTGACCTAAATGTATTGGATGCTGAGTAATTTTAAGGAGTAGTCAAGTCAGCAGGGCATGAAAGCCAAAGAATTTCAGCTGACTTCAGATCAGACAGGACGAGCCATCACCGTACTTCCAATAAAGCAGGACGGGCTGCTCGGAAACAGGTGGCGGGAGCCGTCGTCGTTCCGTGCTTCTGAGCGTCTTTGCGGTCTGACCGTGATTTGCGTCACTTTTGCTCGTCAGAGCCCCTTGCTGCTGTAAAGTGCACATTTCATGTCCAGACACTAAATGCTGGGATGCTCAGGTTTCATCTTGCATCCCCACTTTCCAGGAAGCAATCATGCCTGGTGTGTTCTTATCCTCCCTAAACTGCCTTTCCCAACCAAAACGCTCCTTTCTGGGCATCAGAAGCACCTGTTTTGGTGTGCCTGCGGTCCATGTCAGCGTGCATGGTGTTGTCTGCAGAGAGGCGCTAACGGACACGACTGGGTTCCCTTCCACACGTTTTCCAAGGGACAGCGATGTCTCCAGCAGGCCAATGCCATGATGTGCCTGAGTAGTTAGAACAACTCTGTGTAACAGTGCTCTTTACCTTTTTTGTTTGTTTTAAGTTTCTTTCTTACTTCCATGAGAGAGAGAGAGAGAAAGAAAATGCAGAGAGGCATTGTGCATAGTATCCCCAGTTGGATTTTTGTTTTGTTATGTTTTACTAGAGGGTGTGTATAGTCAGAGAGTGACAGAGAGGGAAGAGAAAGCCCCGTGTCCCCCCACAGGGAGTGATCATGCTTCAATCCCTTCTCCATCTCTCCCTCCTGTTGGGATTGTACACATGTTTATACACACGCCTAGGGTGTTTCTCGAACTGTCAGGCCCAGGATTCAAACTGCGCTGCCAGCCATGTAGTGTCCAGCTGCCTTAGCCACCAGGCCACGGTGCCAGTTTCCCAACTGGGTCTTCACAGCATAGTCCAGCCTGGCCTGGGTCTCAGGCTGCTGCATGTGCACCGGGTGTGCTCAGAGGGATTCTGGGATGCAAACCCAGAACCTTCCCCACATGGGGCCAGTTGTATTTCACCTGGCCCTCTGAAGTTTGTGTTTGTTTGCTTTTGTTTTTTTCTTTAAGAATTATTTATTTATTAATCCTTTCCTCTTCGTTGTTTTATTTCTAAAGGCTTGAGTTGTCTGTTGAAAACATCTTCCAAGACTGGCTTGAGAGTTCGGGAATACCAAAGGTACACTTGAGATAACTGCGTAAGAGCCTGTGGAGACTAGTAAAGCCTGCTGCTTAGTGCATCAGTTGTGACAATGACTTCATGTATGAATAGAGAAGGAATTACCCTCTTGAGTTGGGATATGAAGTCTGGCCACTATGCATTATATGAGTCCGTGGGGTGACTTTGGGATGGAGCCACCAGGCCACAGTTTAAGGCCCTACCATGGCTTGAGCAACTGGCTCCAGCTCTGCTGTCGGGAGGAGCCGGACAAGTGAGCCGGTTCACTTCAGCTTTCATCTGACCTGTGGTACGTGGTTCCTGTCCCTCATTTCTGACACATGTGCCCCTCCACTTCCTCCCTTGGTTCTGCATCAGGTTCCTGCCTCAGGCTGACCTTCTCAACAGGAGGACCTCCTGAGATAATCCCTCTGTCTCCTGGACGTGTGCTCACCCTCACTTGACATTTGGTCTCCCCCACTTTCAGTCCACGAGCAACTCTGAGGGAGAGCCCTTCTCCTGGGCAGCCCTAGCTCCGTGGGAATCACCTGGCCTTTTGGCCTGGAACCTTCACTCTCCTTTCACTTTCCCAGTTTCCACGCCTCTTAGAACCCCTTGGCCTGCCCAGACTTCCCTGCCACTCGAATGCTAAACCTAGCGAGAGCCTGGGACCGTAGGGCGGCTCTTGGGTGGGGTGGTCTACAGACCTGTGGGCCTGGAGCTCTCCCAGCCGGGGCCAGCTCTCAGAGCAGCTGCAGATGGGCCTGACCCATCACAGTGGCTTTGGTGCCTGGGGACGGACCCCCTGGCTGTGAGAAGTGCTGCCCCAGGCCCAGGCGGGCAGCCTCTTTAGCCTGCCGGTTTCTGGTTTCATGGCTGGTTACATGACCTTCCCCCGGGAGTGTCTGAATGTCAATGAACGTCTGTGAACCGTGAAATGAAGGAGCAGGAGGAGCTGTTCTCCATTAGTTCTCATCCCTCTACTCACATCTTTGTCCTTTTCCGCCAGGCGGGGGTGGGGGGAAATACCAGCTACCAGCCACCATGAGCTCATTATAGAAAAAAGAGCCTTCGTCCTCAGTTCAAGAATGTGTGTCACCTGTTAAAAGGTATTTGGCCCAATCCTTCTAGGAGCAAAAATAAAGTAAAATAAAATCCGGAGCGTTAAAAATAAAACACAGTGGGGGTGGGGCAAGGCAGCACCTGGTCCTGGGACGTGGTGCCTCCGACTCCTATCATTAGGAAGGTGACTCCCAGACCACTCACCCAGTACAAGAATCCAGGGGAGACCAGTTAAGGTTTTTCTGGTGGTGAACAGCTAAGCTTTACCCTTCCTGTTTCAGATGTGGGAGTGGAGGGTGGAGGCGTGACATTCATGTGTTCCTCCAATGCAGGCCATTCCAAGGCTCCCAGATATCCTTACTGAGGCCTGGAAACTGGGAAGTAGGGAGCTCAGAGAGCCAGCTCCCAAATTCCCTGGTCTGGAACAACAGAGCTATTGTTTGCAGCAGTTAGCCCCAAGGGAAAGGAAAAGAAAGAGTCCTTAATCCTGTGTCTAGATGCAGGCACACCCCCACTTGGGCTAGCTGGGGCTGACCCTCACTGCCAGGGGGCTCTGTAATTCCCCTGAAGAGAAGGAGACTGCCTCCAGCAGGAAGCTTTTGCTTTTCATTAAAAGGGGGAAGGGTACATGGAACAGAGAGATTTGCAACAGAGAGATTTGCGTCTGCGCTGTGTGTTTTTTCTGGAGAGATTTGCGTCTGCGCTGTGTGCTTTTTCTGTAGGTCTAGTGCATCGGTGGCAGCTTATAGTGTAGACAAGGATCTCTGCTGTAAACTGACGAAACCTGCTGTCAAAACAACCAGGTGCAATGAGGCCAGTCAGCTAGGGTGGCGTGATGATCATCATGTGTTCCAATGCAGGCCATTCCAAGGCTCCCAGATATCCTTACTGAGGCCTGGAAACTGGGAAGTAGGGAGCTCAGAGAGCCAGCTCCCAAATTCCCTGGTCTGGAACAACAGAGCTATTGTTTGCAGCAGTTAGCCCCAAGGGAAAGGAAAAGAAAGAGTCCTTAATCCTGTGTCTAGATGCAGGCACACCCCCACTTGGGCTAGCTGGGGCTGACCCTCACTGCCAGGGGGCTCTGTAATTCCCCTGAAGAGAAGGAGACTGCCTCCAGCAGGAAGCTTTTGCTTTTCATTAAAAGGGGGAAGGGTACATGGAACAGAGAGATTTGCAACAGAGAGATTTGCGTCTGCGCTGTGTGTTTTTTCTGGAGAGATTTGCGTCTGCGCTGTGTGCTTTTTCTGTAGGTCTAGTGCATCGGTGGCAGCTTATAGTGTAGACAAGGATCTCTGCTGTAAACTGACGAAACCTGCTGTCAAAACAACCAGGTGCAATGAGGCCAGTCAGCTATAAATTGTCTTTAAGACCCAACTGGTATTTCCTCGGGTGCTTAACTATTCAGTAAAAACAACAGCGCCAGACAGAAAAGACCCTGATTTAGTGCACATCTTACCATCGGTGAGCGAGCAGATGGCATCGTTTCATCCCTTCTCCCCATTTGCTGCCCTTGTGGATCTGGCTGGGCTGAGTTACCTGCTCTCAGCCCCGTCCATGCTGCTAGAAAATTCCTCGTTTCCACTTCAGTGAAGGCTCTGTGAGGGCCTGAGACCCTTTGGCTGCAGGAGCCTTGCGCGGTGAAAGGACACCCTGTCCTTCGTCCCCGTCATTATACTATAACGTTACCAGCCCGCCTGCCCCAGAACGACAGCCAGAGCCCTGAAACCGCTCTGACGCTCTTTGTTCTCGTTCAGAATTCCTGTCCACCGGCAATTGAAGTCATTCGTGACAAGAGAGTCACGTTCTGCTGGCGAAGCTTTCATTCCACAGGTTACAGAGACTTTCTGTCTTCTCTCAGGAAGGCTTGCCTTGTGCTTGGCTTCGATTTTCCTTTTTGGCTGCGTTGAATGGAGATCCTAACGACAACAACCAAAAAGGTGGAAATAGCTTCAGCTGCAATAGAAGTCCACATGAGCCCCCAAGATCCTAACGTTTTTAAAGACTGCCCCAACCCTGTAACCTTCAACCTTGCAAAGAGATTAGGAATTCTGCTATCAATATTACAGTTTCCTTTCATGGTTTACTTTTTCTGATTATTAAAATATTACTCAGTTTGGGACCAGCAGTTAGCCTAATGGCTATGTTGCTCGACTCCCATGTAGCTGACCACAGTTCAAGTTCCAGACCTGGTGGCTTAAAACTCATGCCGGGTGCGTGTGTGTGCGTGCCCAAGATCCTGTGAGGAGAATGGAGAAGGGATTGTGGCGTAGCCATCCCCCCTGGGGGATGATTGCTTGCTTTATGTCTCTCTGTCTCTCTCTGGCTGGCTGGCGAGCGCACACGCCCTATAGCAAAAACCCCTCAAAAATATATATATATATAAAACGCAGTTTTACTTTGGAATATATTGGCTATTGGGAAAGTTGTGACACATTTTCGCATAGAAAAACCTAGAAAAATATGTCATGACTTTCCCAATGACTTAGTAAAAACGTTAATAAAATAAAATTGATCCAGAGATAAATGTCTTTATAAATCTTCTCAGTCAGTGTTCTGTATGTAGAAATAAATATTTTAATCTTTTTCACTCTCTCTCTGGCTCTCCTTTTTTTTTTTTTTTTTTTAGCCAGAGGCTACCTAATGCCAGAGGCTACCTGTGTTTGCCAGGCAAAGAGAGAGAGAGAGAGAGCTCTCCTTCTCCTCCATTTCTCTATCCTATCAGGATTTGGGACACATGCACCCAGCACATCTTTTGAGCCTCCAGAGTGGGGACGTGAACTGCGTTCAGCCATGCGACATCTGGTTCCTTTAACCTCTAGGCTATGGCTGGCTCTCCTCCTGTTTTTAAAGTAAAATAACAGGCTCCTTGGAACAAGTTCAACCAGAAGCAAAATATAAACTGGAAAAGCACTCAGCCTCTCTTTTTTTTTTTTTTTTTTTTTTTTTTTGAGAGGTTTTTGCTATAGGGTGCATGCATTCACCAGACAGACAGAGAGAAACAGAAAGACAGAAAGGGAGAAATCAGCCCCCAGGGGGGTTGGCCACGCCGCAATCCCTTCTCCTCCATTCCCCTCTCGGGATCTTGGGCACGCATGCACACACACCCAGTGTGAGTTTTAAGCCACCAGGTCCGGGACTCGAACCGCGGTCAACTAGGTGGGAGTCCAGCAACATATCCATTACTCTAACTGCGGGTCCCAGCACTCGGCCTCTTTATTCTTACCCCCCAAAATAACTCATGCCTGCTAGCTGCTTGCTGTGTGTCTTCCCACATATTTTCTGTGCTGTCCAGCAGAGGCCCCAAGCCCCAGGCCACAGACAGACCAGTCAGGGACAAGGCTGCACAACAGGAGGTGGAGGGGCCGAGTGAAGCCGCATCTGTGCTCACAGCCGCTCTCCATCACCCCCAGGGCCACCTGAGCTGCGCCTCCTGTCCGGTCGGCGCGACATTAGATTCTCAAAGGAGCACAAACCCCATTGTGACCTGCACATGCAAAGGATCTAGGTTGAGCACTCTCATACATCATCCCCCCAACCCTTCTCCGTGTCGGCAGGAAAATAGCCTTCCATGAAACTGGTCCCTGGATGGGGACCACCACTGTATAGCATTTAAGTACATACCCTTTTTAAGTAAAATTGGAATCTTATCTTTGACATACAGATTTTTCATTTAAGAATATATCTTGAGCAGTTTCCTACATCCCTAAATATAATTAATGAGCAATAATTTTTAACAGCTGCGTTGCTTCCTAATGAACAGTGCCATAACTGAGTTTACTCAGTCCTCACCCCCACTGTTAGACTAGTACATATTATTTTTTAAGAAAAATGCACATTCTGATACTTTGGCAGCTCTATAGATTTTTATTTCTGTTTGTCCAGAAGTACCCCTGCATATTCCCATATAGTCAAATCTTCTTTTAAAACATTTATATGGGGGCCAGCAGGCAGCATGGTACTGGAACCCTACATAGCTGACCATGGTTCAAGTCCCAGACCTGGTGGCTTGTTTTTCGTTTTCTCTCTTTCTGGTAAGTGCACATGTCCTGTAGCAGAAGTTTTGAAAATAATAATAATAAATAAATAAAATTAAATAGTTTAAAAATTTATAAGAAGATATACTAGAAATAACTTTCCTCCCTCCAGCCTTTCTTCTATACTCCTTATCTTTGTTGCTTTAGAACTCTCTGGCTCCTCCTTCCTTCCTCTGATTTCCTCTATACTGCCAAGTCCTGAGGCCTTTATGTATGTGCTTATCAAATTTCTGATTTTCTTTCCTCCTCTAACACCTCCACATTTTTTTCATTATATTTTGCTTGGACTAGTACAATAGCTAATTCATCATTTAGCCATCCTCATTTCCAGTCATCATTCTTATCAAGGCCAAGGGACTCCTCCCCAGACACAGTTCAAGTCCATACTCCTGATCAGAAGCTTTATCCCACTGACAATGCTTTTAGAAGTCTTTGGCCTGCTAATTGAGATGATCGGTAATATCGCCCAACACTCTCTCTTTTTTTTTTCCCTGAAGTTTTTGCCATAGAGCACATACACTCACCAGAGAGAGACAGTGAGAGGGAAAGTGAGAAATCACCCTCCCAGGGGCAATGACCATGCCGCAATCCCCTCCCCTCCATTCTCTCCCTGGGATTTTGGGCACCTGCGCACATGCACCCAGCATGAGTGTCAAGCCACCAGGTCTGGGACTCGAACCATAGTGGGCCATGTGGGAGTGCAGGACCTTCACCACCAGATCACCTGCTGGCCCCTGTAGCTACCTTTTTAAACGTTACTTCCCACCCTTCCAGGCACATGCTCAACCGTAACACCCAGTCTCCTGTCAGAGCTGAGCTTTACCCCCAGCCTGCCGTTGTGCTTGTGCTGTCCCTGCCTTGGCATGCTTCTCGTTCTGCATGTGTGTCACACGTAGTCCTCCGCCGCCAGCCTCCAGAAACAAGGGTTCTGTGCTGCTCACCCTCGTGGTACCTGTTCTGATGCTCGCTGGGGCTGCTGCCCTCGGCGGATGCTCAGGGACTCACTGTGTAGGACAGTCACCACGAGCCACACGCAGTTTTGGGCTTGAAATATATCCATTGCACCTGAGGAGCTCAATTTTTAATTTAATCTTAATTTAAATGGAAAGTGTTATAGTTCAGTGATTATTTGGAACAACTTGAGTATGTGAATGAATGTGCTTTTGTGTGTGTGAAATTTATGAAATATACATTTACACCAAGCATTTCTGATTCAAACGTAACATCTGAATCAAGATAGACTGTGAAAACACATCAAGTTTAGAAGACTCGGTACAAAAAAATAAAGGGAAACTGTTTCATTGATGGTCTTTTTTATGTTGGTTACACGTTGAAATGATGGTATTTTGGATACTTCGCAACTCCATGTATGAGGGAGACTTCAAAAAGTTCATGAAAAGTCTGTATTATGAAAAAAACTGCAAGGATTTTTAGAAATTTTGCCCCAGAGTTACACTTTAATTCCATTTCCCACAAACTTTTTGAAGCACTCTCATATATACACATATATGTGTATTTATACACACATATATATCTAATAGCATATACCATTAAAATTAATTTTGCCCTTTGTACTTTTTTTTTTTTTGCCCTAGGGCTCATTCACTCTCTAGAGAGACAGACAGAGACCCAGAGAGAGGGAAAGTACGAAAACAACCCCCTGGAAGGTTGCCCCCATGATGCAGTCCCTTCTCCATTCTCATCTCGGGATTTGGGGCACACATGCACATGTACCAGTCCTGGGATGTGAACCATGGAGCTGGCCATGTGGGACCCAGCACCTTGACCACTGTGCCTCCTATTGGCCCTCTTCATATATTTAAATGTGGTAACTAGACAATTTAAAATGACACACGTGGCTCACATACATTCCTATTAAACAGGGCTGCTCCAAAGTTATTAGTTGAATTAAAATCTGAGTGCCAAATGCCTTGAAATCACCCACAGAATGGGTATGATTGGAATCATTTGTATTTTTGTCAAACATTTAGGTAACTATGGCTTGCGCTTACTGATAGGGACCCTCTGCCTTGCTGTGGTGGCCCAGATGAGTATCCCTAGGAGGGGGCTGGAGTGCTGGGCTCACAGCAGGCCACGGGCATGAGCTAGGGGCCAGGTGGTGGAGCTGCTGTGGTAAGATGCAGTGCTCTGCAAGGCAATCCCACGTGGTAGGGTTCCCATTCCAAACTGGAGACCTCCCTGACTACCCCAGGCATGGTCTTGCCCGTGATCCTGGGCTGCTGAAAGTAAAGGGGGAGTCATGGCTCCCAGACCCTCCTGGGGCTGCTGTCTTTCCTAGTCTCTGTCTCTGTCGTGCAAGCTTATAAAAATAAGGGGGCATGAACTAACTCTCAGATGAACCTAGCAGCCCTTCTGTGTCTCCGTCTCCTCTTTGAGGGAAGAGTTCAGCAACTGTTAAATGGCACGGTCGTGGACAGCAGTGGCAGTGAGAGTATGATGGCGAACCACAGAGTGTGTCCCAGAAATTGGCAGGAACCAACCCCAGTTCCCAGACCTGCTCCTGCATCCCAGAATTTAGAACAGCAGGTTATTTCGTCATCTTGGGAAAATGTCACTTCTTTACAAGCAAACACCTACAAGTTGCCAAGGCCACATAAGCTGATCATAGCAAACTTAAGTCTTCTAGAGAAAATGCTGCAATCACAAAATTGAGGGAACTTAGTGAGATACAGTGCAGAAGGCTTTCTGTCACCGTAGTCATGATGGACTTCGGAGAGGAGAAAACCAGCTGGTTTACTAGAGGAATAATAACTTGTAGGCTTCTTTTAGCAAACATTACGTCAACATAATTTCAAAACCCATGAAGATGCACAGTATCAGTGGCTTCTATACAAATTCTCCATTTCATGGCCAGTCAAGAAAACTGAGACTGCTTATTTTGCCAAGACCAGGGGAGCAAGAGTGTTTTTCAGATTACGTGTACCATGAGGTCTTTGGTTCTGTTACATCAGTAATAGCAGTTGCCATAATGTGAGACTCCTTGGGCTCTTGATAATTTTGCTGTCCCTTGTGTCCAGTAGCCGAGTTCCCATATTCGGAGTGACTAAACATCTTGTCAACGGTTCTTGAAGACGAATAGGTTCCCTCGCCTCACTGGGGAGGGATGACCACCCCCGGTGGGTCATCACAGTCACTCACTGCTCACTGCCGAGCCACGAGCAACATGGGTGCCATGGGCCCTTCACCTGCACCCAGCTCCGCAGAGGCATAAGAGACAGGGAATGTGCGTATTCAGATCTTTTCACGTTAGGGGCCAGCAGATGGCATAATGGTTACGTCGCTGGACTCCCACGTAGTCGACCGCAGTTCGAGTCCCAAACCCGGGCTTAAACTCTTTCTGGGCACACACCTAAGATCCCGAGAGGAAAATGGAGAACGGATTGCACTGTGCCCATCCCTCCTGGGAGGTGATTCTTGTTCTCTGTAAAACATACACACATATACACACACAGGTCTTTTTACTTTAGCATAGTTTCCTTTGTTTTTGGTATCAATGGCTTAGAGCTCACCTGACTTTGCTGGAGGTGCCATATCTAAATACTAGACAAGTGCTTAAACAAAAGAGATGATTCCTCTTGGCTTGGGAGGCCGGGAGTCTGAGATCAAAGGATAGGCCTGTGGGGTTCTCCTGAGGCCTCTCTCCATGGCTTGCCGATGCTGCCTTCTCACTGTGTCCTCGCGTGGTCTTTCCTCTGTGTTCTTATGTATCTAAAAAATTCTGTGAGGACACCAGTTACGTGGGACTAGAACCCACCATGTGACCCCATTTCACTTTAACCCCTCTTTCACAGCCCTGTCTCTAGGCTGTTGGGAAAGCCATGATGTGTATTGCTGTGCAAAAATGTGTCATGACTTTTCTAGGGATCCAGTAATAGAGTCCCATGCTGAGGTACTGGGGGTGAGGACTTCACACTGTGGCTTTTGTGGGGACACAATTCATTTCATACCAAAGCTCATTCTCAGTACTTCTCTGACAGGTTCCAGGTTTCTAGTAATTCTGTTCAAAATGCCCAATAAAAATCTCTCAAGCCGGGGAACCAGCAGTTAGCGTAATGGCTATGTCGCTGGACTCCCATGTAGTAGACCATGGTTCGTGTCCTGGACCCAGTGGCTTAAAACTCATGCTGGGCGCGTGTGTGTGCGTGCCCAAGATCCCGAGAGGAGAATGGAGAAGAAGGGATTGCGGCGTGACCATCCCCCTGGGGGGTGATTTCTCACTTTCTGTCTTTCTGTCTCTCTCTATCTGTCTGGCGAGCACATGTGCCCTATAGTGAAAACCTCTCAAAAAAAAAAAAAAGAAAATCTCTCAAGCTAACCCCACGATATTTTACTCTTCTATAAATGAATATGCTTTGGGTATATTTTTTGGTCCCAAATGGTGTTAGTATCTAGTCCACCAAAATGAAATGTCCTGTGGTATGAGAGAGAGTAAGACATAGGGGAAGGGTCGGGGTCCATTCTCCCGGGGAGGAGGGGGTAACTGTAGGTCTATGCTGGGTGTCATGTGTTATTTGGGGGTGGCTGAGCTGATACTGTCCCTGGACTAATAATCTCTTCACAGCACAAGGCACAACCATAAATTAGGAAGTATTTTGCTTTGGTGTCCCAGATGAAATCTCTGTTTTTCCTTTTCTCTCCTTTTCAAAACCTAATTTCTAGAAAGAATTTCAATCTCATTCTAGTTTAAGAATAGACTACAGTGAATAACAAGAATTAAAAGTGTTTCCTTGCCCTGGAAGGCGAAGTGTAACAGCTGAGGCTTCTACCCAGAACTGTCAAGCCTCCAGACCTGATGGATGAGATTCCCCGGAGCAATCTGCTCCCAGGATCTGAACTCAAACCTGAGTCCAGCTCTTTCTCCCCCTCCTTCCATTTATCTGTCTCTGGTTTAGGAGGGACTGTGGGTGATTCCAGAAGGCAAAAACAGACTTCACCCTCAAGATGCTTAACTGTTCAGTAGGGCACCAGCAGATGGCATGGAGGTTAAGGTGCTGGATCCCACATGGCCATCTTCATGGTTCAAGTCCCAGACCCAGCAGCTTGAAAAAAATCACACTGGGCTCATGTACACATCTGTACAAATTCCTGAGAAAAGAGTAGAGAAGGGATTGTGATGTGCCATCCTTCCTAGGGGGTGATTTCTCATTCCCTCTCTCTCTTTCTCTTTCTCTCTGTCTCATGAGTGCACACACCCTATAGCAAAAGCTGAAACAAGCCGTTCAGTAGGAAAAAGAGACACAAATAACTAACCTAAGGCAGAAAGCAATATGTGGTAAAATACTGATTTGGAATTCAGAAGAAAGAGGTCATTTGCATTTGTGAAGCAGGAAGGGTTGGGGTACCATCTGATGTCAGTCTTGCGGACAGGCAGGATCCGCATGGGTGGGGGAGCAGCATAACAAGTTTGGTGCTAGAAGACTCTGTGAATGTTTGAGCAGCATCGGGGAGGGTGAATCTCGGTGACAGGAGTTGATTAATTAGTGTGTCACAAGCATGATTAAGGCTCAGTGGGTATGCCCTGGTCCCAGCGAAATAGAAATGCAGGCAGCAGCTTTCCCAGCTGGAGGGCTGGGAGAACAACCCCTCCCACCCAATCAGCTTCACTCTCATTCACAGCTACCTCTCAAGTGCTGACCCCTGCGACCCTCCAGCTAAAGCCATTCAGCCCCTAAATAACAGGACATATATTCTTAAATAGTCATAAAATACGTTGATGAATGTCTTCTGATCTCAATATAGTGTCGTGGTCTTTTCTCTTTGTTTCTCTCGTTAGGAACCAGTTTATTGTTGCTCATTTTGCATGGAGAACTGGAGCTGCAAAGGAGGTGATTAGTAAGGTCTGGTACACGGGACTTGATTGTGATGCTGACGAGGTCCCAGGAGATTTGGAAGCAGGTCCAGCCTAGGTGGCTTAGTCTGAACTGCAGTGCTAGAAGCCGCATGGCCGACTGTGGGTTCAGATTCCCTGGTTGGCCTGAGAAACAGGCCAGGCATGGTGCCTACAGTCCTGAGAAGCTGCCTGGTGGGCTGGGGAACCAAGATGGTAGCCTGACAAGCCCAGTCAAGGATGTGTGTCTCTCTCTCTCTTTCTCATGTGCTCCTGTACAAGCTCTTTCATGAATATAATTAAGAACTAAAAAAAGTATTTAAAAAATCAAAGATTCAGGAGCCAACAAAGTCTTGTTAGAGGAGTGACAGGTATAGAGTGGCAATTTTAGACAACAGGATGAGCCCTTGAGTGAAGAGCTTAGCTTTTTCCCTCCATGCAGGGATGGGGTGGTTCTAGTAGACTGAGAGGAACGATAAGACTGACTTTGCTCCTTCATTTTTGACTTGGAACTGTTGTGTCCATAAACTGTTCATTTACATGGATACCCCTTTTTTCTTTTTCTTTTCTTTTTTTTTTCTTTTTTAAGTTTTAGCTATAGGGTGTGTCCACTTGTCAGAGAGAGAAAGAGAGGGGAAGTGAGAAACCACACCGATGGTCACGTCACAACACCTGCTCCATTCTCCTCTCAGGATTTTGGGCACACATGCACATGCACCTGGTGTATTTTCCAAGCGCCCAGGTTTGGGACTTGAACCATGTACTTGGCCATATGGGATATAGCTGACTTAAGTACCACCTGGCTGGCCCTATGTGGATACTCTTTTTTTTTTTTTAAAGAGATTTTTGCTATAGGGCAGGTGCACTTACTGAAGATACAGAGAGAGACAGAGAAACAGAATGCAAGAAACCACCCCTACAGGGGGCATGGCCATGCCACAATTTCTCCTCCTCCATTCTTCTCTCAGAATTTTGCGCATGCATGCACACGCGCCCAGCATGAGTTTCAAGCCTCCGAGTCCAGGACTCAGACCACAGTTGGCCATCTGGGAATCCAGCAACATAACCATTATGCCATCTGCTGAGCCCCATAGATACTCTTTAAAAACAGCACTGACTAGCGGGATAGCCAGTAGTGTGTACCCAGAAAGTGCATGCAGTGGGCTGTGGACCAGCTACAGATACAGGCTCCTTCAAAGGAAGAAGTATGAAGCCACATGAAACAAGCACAGATTAATGTCGTGCCAACGATGTGCCCAAATCCTCCCAACAAGGGAGAACACAGGGGAAGGTGACCAGAAAGATCCAAGGCCTGCATCCTCATACCTCAGACTAGACCTGTATTTTCTTTTTTTTTTTTTATTTCATTATTATTTTTTAAATTTTTCTATAGGGCACTTGCACTTGCCAGAAAGAGAGAGAGAGACAGCAAGTGCATGAGAAATCACCTGCCATGGGGGACAGCCATGCCACAATCCCTTCTTCTCCATAGACCTATTTTTTTTTAATTATTGTTTGTTTATTTTATTATTATTATTTTTTTGGGGGGGAAGAGGTTTTTGCTATAGGACGTGTGCACTTGCCAGAAAGACAGAGAGAGACAGAGAGGCAGAAAGTGAGAAATCACCACCCAGGGGGAATGGCCATGCCACAATTCCTTCTCCTCTGTTTCCCTCTAGGGATCTTGGGCATGCATGCACACATACCCAGCATGAGTTTTAAGCCACCGGGTCCGGGACTTGAACTGCAGTTGACTACATGGGAATCCAGCGACATAGCCATTATGCTAACTGCTGGTCTCCATAGACCTATATTTTTAAAGGGAGCTCAGAGGAAGAATATGAGTATGGTATAAAGAGCGTTTGAAAATTTTTTCCTTTAAAAAGAATAAAGATTTATCTAATCACACCCAGGTGGACACAAATGTAGTCAGAGTGTGACACTGTAAAGAGAATCTAGTATTTCCTTAGTGGAGTTAGGGAAAACCTGCCCTGCCCTATTTTTTTTTTCCATTTTTTATGATTTTTTTCTTTTTTTCAGTTTTTTTATAGGGTGCATGTACTCAACAGAAAGAAACAGAGAGAAGGAAAGTGAGAAATCATCCCCCTGAGTGAATGGCCATATCACAATCCCTTCTCTGTTCTCCTCTTGGGATTTTGGATATGCATACACAAGTACCATATGTGTTTTTCAAACCATCAGGTCCAGGACTCAAACCATGAAGTCAGCCATATGGGGTCCAGCCACCTTAACCACCACGCCACCTGGCTTGCCTCTGCCCTGACTTTTGAACCAGAAGGAAAAGGAAGAAGGAGCCACTCGCTTTAAAAAGACTCTTTGTCTAATTGATGAAGACAGTTGGGAGTGGCCTGTGTGCATATATTAATAGATTTTAACATAGAGATAAGGCCGGTTCTTGCTGAAAGTAGAGCTCTGCAGCCTTAGAGACCTTTCGGGAGACCTGGTCATCAGAATCATTGAGGTGGTTGTTTACAGATCCCAGACTAATCCCACACCGCTAAGTCAATCATCCTAGGTAAAGTTGGGACCAGTTGATACATAATTATGTTGTACTCTGGAATATATTCTGTCAAAAGAAGTTTTTCCTTTTCGAAGTAACATCTAAGGTGTTAGACTCCTTAATTTCATCTTCGTCCAGAGTGAACCAAGTATTTGGCTCTGTGACATGCTCAGACCGTGCTGGGCAGTGAGCACTGAGAGCTGCAAACCCGCCATCGGCCAGCACACACACAGCAGGCCTCTGCCCCGGAGTCTGAGACTCAGGAGGGACCGTGGAGGTTGACTTCCTGTATTTGCTGTGTTCAGCTGGGAGGCTCAATCTTTGAGGAAAAAAAAAAAAAAAAAACTCAGCTATTAGGCTTCACTCAGCCACAAGTCTGCTAGCTCATTGGGAAGGGAGTCAGGGTGATTACCCTCAGGTGTAAAGTCTGGTGGACCATATCTGATGGCAGGGGCCTTACCTGTTTCCCTGACTTGTAAGAACTGTGCACCCAAAGTGAGATGTACGTAAGGGCGGACCGGTGCATACCTCCTAACGGACTATGCCATCTAATAGCAGTTCACTGTAATAACGCTCTACCTACCTCGTAGAGAGACCTAGCTCCACCTAAAAGAAGAAAAATGAAAACTCAAAGAATTAGGACAAAGATGTGATACCAGGTTCAGATATAAATCTTACCTTCATGGAAAAACATCTGATTCTTCTTTTTAAGAACTGTTCCATTCTCTTTTATTAGACTCCCAGAAGATATATTCTGGGCGGTACATCATCAAAGGCAGGTTATTTCATATTTACATTATGGTCTTTCCTGACCCAGAGGGTAAAGCCCCGAGAAGCAGCAGTTCACTGACTTGTACATGTGGATGCCCACATTCCTGACCCCTTGGCTGTTAGACATTGCACAGCATGGTTATACAGGAGGTCAGCATCCTGGGTGGGGCCAGCAGTCCCAGCGCGGCCTCCCCAGTGCTCACAGCACCTTGTACCAGCCCCTGCCGGCAGAGCACCTGCTGACGAGGAAAGCCATCCCAAGCACTTGGCTACTTTCAGAGCATAGAGCTGTTTTTCCTTTTCTTTCTCTTTTGTTGAGAGCTGTTGCAGGCTACACCGGTACATGTTACCAAATAGAGACCTATTTAATCACTGCATGGTTTAGTATTCTTAGGTGTGGCCTCTATGGCTTCACAGTGAAATGATATTATATGACATACAGCCTGTTTTAAATCATAGGATAGAACTGCGTCTTAGAAAACTGCACCTTCTTCTCATTGGGAGAGGTGTAGACATCTACCCAAGCTTGGAACTCTTTCAATTTTCTTTTTGTTTGTTTATTTTGTTTATTTTTTGTTTGTTTGTTTGGACACCCACAATCCCTTCTCCATTCTCCTCTCATGATCTTGGGCAGCCATGCACACATGCCTGGCATGAGTTTGAAGCCACCAGGTCTGGGACTCAAACCATAGTTGGTCATGTGGGAATCCAGCAATGCAACCACTACACCCTCTGCTGGCCCCAAGCTTGCATTTCTTAACAGCTCTAGTTAGTGACAGAGGTGAGGCTCATGTCCAGAATTCACAATCCTTCATCTATCTGACTAAGACATTTTGTATTTTTTAGAAGAATTATTTTTTATTATTATTATTTTAATTTGCAACAGAGCACATGTGCTCACCATAGAGAAATAAAGAAAGAGGGAAAGTGAAAAGGCAAGCTGCCAGATCCAGAACTTGAACCATGGTTTACCATGTGAGAGTCGAGTGCCTTAACCACCATGCCACCTGCTGGCCCCTGATATTTTGTATTTTTTAGTAGTGCTGCTCCTAATCCAGTTCAGCTTGGTTTCATCATTGCCTTAGCATTTATAAAAGTTTATGATTAGATAGGACCAGTGTAATGGCCATGTCACTGGACTCCCATGTAGACAACTACGGTTCGAGTCCCAGACCCAGTGGCTTAAACTCATGTCGGGTGCATGTGTGTGCGTGCCCAACATCCTGAGAGGAGAATGGAGGAGAAGGGATTGCAGCATGGCCATCCTCCCTGGGGGATCATTTCTCACTTTCTTTCTCTCTCTGTCCTCTCTGTCTTTCTGGCGAGTGCACGCGCCCTATAGCCAAAACCTCTCCCCGCCCCCCCCCCAAAAAGGGGAAAGTTTGTGATTAGATAACAAAGGAATGCAGCAAGGAGCCCGAGCAGGGATGATGACTACTCTTGTCCCTGAAACTCTTTCCTATTCTTCCATGGTGCAAAATGTGGACCTCACTTAGGACTTTCCTTTAGCCTGTGTCATGGGTATACACATCCTTCCTCCATTAGATCTTTCTAGATAATAGCCCCGTGAATCTGGTATGAATGTGTTGCATAGGAAACACTGGGTTTTACTTTTTATCAAAGAGCAAATATATTTCTTGATGTGCGTTAGTGTGGATGTATGTAGAGATTAGGTTAGTTTGTCTTTGGAAAGATACAGCCATTTCTCCCTTGGGATGGAAACTAAATTAGATAATAAGTAAAAGGCCACCATCACATACCAGAAAAAGCAAACAGACAAACAAAACGTGTCTTTATATACCTTCTAAAGCGTTTGAGGCATATTTCCTGTGTCCTCTTGTTTGCTTTCAAAAACAAACTTCTAACTAGAGTCCTTGGCTTTCGCCCTCAAGTTGTCCCCTATCCTGACCCAGAACAGGAGGGTGTCAGGAGCACAGCCAGACAGGTCAGGGTCACAGTCAATGATTGTCCAACTGCCCAGATCCAGATGTATGTTTAAGAAAGGGCAGCATTCATGTCACACACCTCTGTGTGACGGCTGTCCGTTTTTTATTGGCACTCGGTAATGAGTATGTTCAGATGATTACTGGAGGCCTTGTCCTTCCAGGCCAGTCCCTTTCCGAGCTCAATATTTTCTGCTTCTCATCCTGTTTAGTCATAACCACTACCATCTCGCTGTAAGTGAGCTCCAAACAATCTGATGCACAAAATGTCAGGCAACTTTATTTGGAGGTTAAAAATAAGAGTGGAGGCTGGTAGAGGAGGAGAGCCCAAATTGACATTCTCACAGAGCACATCATCCTGAAGTTTTGTTCAGGAAAGGCAATTCTCCATTGGATGAAAAAGGCAGTAATCATTAAATAAAGTTTTAGAGTAAGCCCTACTGTCACTCAGCTGTGTGTCTTCAGACAAGCCACTTACCTTCTCTGAGATCTCAGTGCTTCTTTGGGGAATGAAGGGACCGGGACTGGGTGGAGTACAGAGTCTCTGTGGTATGCCCAGGGGCCACTCTGAGTCTTGAGCTCCAGGTCTGCCTGGCTGCCTCTGAAATGAGGAAAGTTGAGATTGACTTTTCTGGTTTCCTTTCCATCCTTGGAATCTGTTGAATTGCACTCTGACTTAAAACTTGCCCTTAGTGGGGCCAGCAGATGGTGTAGTGGTTAAGGCGCTGGACTCCCACATGGCTGACTGTGGCTCAAGTCCTGGGCCTGGCAGCTTAAAATCCACACCGGGTGCATATTTGTGTGTGCCCAAACTCCCAAGAGAATAACGGAGGAGAAGGGATTATAGCATGGGCATCTCTGGAGGTGGAGAGGAGGGTGATTCCTTGCTTTCTGTCTCTCTCTCTCTCTCCAGGAATGCACGTGCCCAATAGCAAAAATCTCTCTTAAAAACCAAAAACCAAAATAACTTGCCCTTAGTTTGGATTGGTATGGGGAAAGTTTTTATATACTTCATCCTGCATGGTGTTGTACAAACTTATACTATCAAGAAACTGGATTGCTTTTCTCTCATGCTGGAAAATTGTACTTGCAGACTTATTGAGAGAAAGTTTAAGTAATAATCAATCTAAAAGAGCATTTATCCTACCTGATCACTGAAAGATAGGCATTTGCTTCTAATTCACATCAATTATTCACAGATATTAACTATAAATCTGTTTGACTAGGAGGAAATGAAAAAACTTTTGCTCTTGTGTTGGTGGAAAAGTCATGACGTATTTTTTTCTACACAAAAATGCGACATGACTTTTCTGACAACTCAATAATTTTGTTAGTCTTGAAATTCTTACAGATCCATAATAACTCCCAGTCAGTTTTACCTTTGACAGTGGCATTTATTTCAAGACACAGTTTTATGTTTGAGACATAAATACATAAGATACATTTTTATGTCTGAGACATAAAAATAAAATATCCATTTATGCCTGTTGCCAAAATAATATTGGGGAGAAAGTTGGAGTTGTAGGTTGTCTTTTGAAGGAAGGGAGCACATTAAAGCCTGCTCGTGAGGGACGACCTCATTTTTTGTGCTGCTTTCTAGTTAAATCATTTGAGTGTCTGCTCCTTAAAAAAAAAAACGTTACCAGTAATGAAATGTTTATGAGAAATCGCTAGTGATTGCTGCATATTTTTTAGAAAAATGTTACAATGTTCCTATATTGAGAAAGTAGAACCTATTCGGGGTAGAAATGATCAAATCCAGATGCTTTCCTAAAATTATATTTTTAGTGCATTTATGTGTCTGTTACAAAGTGTGCTACATGCTAAAAATATTTTCCTTTGTAGGCCGAGGGAAATTTCAAACCACACTGAGGGATACACATATCAGATGGTTTTTCTTAAGTGCATTAAGGGCATCCTGGTTGTTATTAGCCTGACTTTACAATATGACATTATTTATGCCAAAAAGCTTCACAAATTCAATTCTTCTTCAATTTCAGCAGCTTTATTGGCATGAAAATGCATGGAAGGGAGGCCAGAGTCAGTACATCAGAATTTGGGACCAAGACCCCAGGGCCACGAGTGATAATGGGATTCGGCTGGAGGTAGCTCCTTCGTCCCTGTGGCCTGTTTCCCTGACGGAGGAGTCATCTCCGTGTCAGGCAGCTTCCTGCCCTTCCTCTAAGTGCTTCATGATCTCTCTTCCCTCTCTTCCTTTTCCTCATTCGTTCATGCCATCACGTTTCATCTTCCATGCAACCGAGCAAAGATACACTTCTCAAAAGAAAAAAGGTACACTTCTCTTGGTTTATACTTATTACAAAGTCTGTTTCTCCAGAATTTTCACTGGTCTTTCCCCCCTCAAATTGTATTTCTTCGTCAGTGTTGTTGAGACAGGCCTCCCTAGGTTTTACATAAATTCTTCTGATCAATTAAGCTGCAAATGAGTAATCCAAGAATATCCAAGGGGGCTTCAGAAAAATTGTGAAAAATGGAATTGAAGTACAGGGTTATTTTGGCATAAACATTTTTTAAAATCCATTTTAAAAATATAATATACATTTTCCATTAACTTTTTGAAGATCCTTTTTGTAGGTCATCCATAGAATTATACATATTTATTTTACTTATCTATTTTAGTTTTTGCTATAGGCTGTGAGCACTCACCAGAGAGAGAGACAGAGAGAGAGAGAGAGGGAGAGAAATTTCCCCCTGGAGGGGTTAGCCCCGCCACAATCCTCTCTCCTCTAGTCTTCCCTCACGTCTTGGGCACTTGCACACACGTGCCTGGTGTGTTTTTTTTCTTTCTTTCCTTCTTGTCTTTTTTTCTTTTTTCTTAAGGTTTTGCCATAGAGCACATGCACTCTACAGAGAGAGAGAAAGTGAGAAATCACCCCCGAGTGGGGATGGCCATACCACAGTCCCTTCTACTCCATTCTCATGGGATTTGGGGCATGTGTGCACGTGTGCCTGGTGTGATTTTTCAAGCCGCTGGGTCTGGGAGTCTAATGGCATAGTTGATCAGTGGGATCCAGTGCCTTAACCCCATGCCACCTGTTGCCCTGTCTATAGAATTGTGTGTGTGTGTGTGTGTGTGTGTATTGGAGAGTATTTTTTTGCTATAGGGCATGTGTGTTTGCCAGAAAGACAGAGAGAGACAGAGAGACAGAAAGCAAGAAATCACCTCCCAGGGAGGATGGCCACGCCACAATCCCTTCTCTTCCATTCCTCTCTTGGCATCTTGGGCACGCATGCACATGCACCCAGTGTGAGTTTAAGCCACCAGATCTGGGACTCGAACTGTGGTCAGCTACATGGGAGTCTAGCAACATAGCCATTATACCATCCCTAGAATTTTATTTTTTAACTTAATTCTCTTCTCCCCTGACAGGCTCCTCGCTTCCCAGCCAAGTGGGAATGTCTTATTTAACATGTTAGAATATTCAAAATGCAAAAAAAAAAAAAAGCACATAGGTTATCTTTTTATTGAGTAGGCTCTATAGTAATTGCATAATAATATATAACAGCTATTTCACTCCTCCTACTCACAATTTGGTAAGATAGACATTATACCCATTTTATAGATGAAGAAACTGATAGTCACACTTAACTTTACAGCTCACAGTCTTAATATTACACTGGCTTTAAATGCATGTAGCTACTGTTACGGTTTTAGATACTTTTGCGTTGAACACCTGGTCATGCTGGTTCTTTTAGAAAGCAAGGTAGAAATCTCAAATTTCATTTTATGATATCCTTATAACAACAGAGAGCTTATTGTTTTGAGTGAGGCCAGACCAAAAATGGATTTACCTCCTTTATAATAAAGAGAAAGAGAACTCGCTTCCTGATGCTCACCAGTTGTTGCTGGAATGGACAGGTCCTTGTTTGCAGTGGCTCAGCTGGGCCCTGTCTCTGCGGGCTCCACCCAAGGGTGGCTAGTCTGTGGATGTCAGGTCAGGCTTTTTACCCTGATGACTTTTGAAGGTTTATTTAGGTTCAAAATATCAGACTTGAGTTTCTGAGGAGACAGAGGAAAGAGTTGGCATGGACCGGTCTGCCGTGCCACCCGCTTCATGTGCCGTCTGCTTCTGTCCTCACCACAGCCATCTCCATTGCACAGGTTCAGAGGTGTCCGACGTGCCTACCCAGGCCACGGGGATTCGAGGTGACGAGGACAGAGCGTGCCTAGGCCTCAGTTCTCACTGTGCCTTTCCCATCCTTAGTAAGGCACATTTACAGGATGGCACTTAGAAGCAGCAACAGCGTATTTGGTGGTGTATTAGCATGATTTGCAATGCCCCTGAACCTGAGAACAAGGCAGTGACGATGAGAAGGGTCATATCACTTGTGGCCAGCTCAGACAGCGGAGCAGGCAAGACCTGTCTGAAAGAGAAAGGCATGGTAGCATGTGCCTGTAGTCCCAGCCACATGGGAGGCTGAGGCAGGGGGACTGTGACACAGCAAAACCCTCTGTAAAACACCACACCTAGACACACACACACACACACACACACACACACACAACCAAAAACAAAAAAAACCCTGCTCACTTTGGTCTGAAATAAGATCATAATCAGATCATAATCTTTGCACTATAAATTGAAACCCATAACCATAAGAACACTCAGAAATGACCAGAATGTAGTAATAGAGTCTAATATCCCAAATATTAATATGACTTTAACTGAATTAGATGGATTCTTCAATCCTGCATCTTACGAGGTGTTGATGATAAGTCTAATAAAGCTCTAAGTTTTCTGTGGTTCTTTGCTCTCTGTCATACCAGTGAGCACAAAAGCGGAGTTATGTACAGAATGGCTGGGTTTATCCCTGATAGAGAGAAGTTATGTTTGGTATCTAAAGAACAATGCAAGTTTGCTGCTTGGCTGATCCATGCTGGATCAAGTTCACATTCCGGCTCCCACTCTCCCACCTCCACATGCAGGGGATTCAAGCAGAGCAAGTGGAGGGAGGACAGGTCCTTTTCTCAGAGAGAGAGAGATGCGAGCTTGGGCTTTCCTAATATGGACACAGCTGGGCCTGTGCAGCATTAAACACTGATTTAATCCACTGCTGGAGAAAACATCCTGCAAAAAGTAAAGAGATTAGAAGCCAATTAATTCTGGCCCTTCCCGTTGTTTTCCGGGAACACCTCCTTGTGTGGAACTAAATGTTTAGTGAGCAAACATTCTGGAAAGCAGCTTTCTCTCATGTAGTGTTTATATTTGGGCCAACCACCTCATTCCCAAATGTGGATTTTACTTTAGCTTCTTAATAGAGATAGGATGTGTGCTTTTACTTCTTAATAGAGATAGGATGATTCAGGCCAATCATCTTGTTCGCAAATTGTGACTTCACTGGGTTTCTTTTGGAGGCCAGACAACAGACAACCCCGCTGGAGTGCCAAGGGTTTTAAAAATAGACATGTCCAGGCCATAGGCTCCCCACGCATTCCCCCCTTCAAAGGCATCATGGAGCATCTGTGTGTGTATGTGTGTGTGTGTGCGTGCGCATGCACACACACACACACACACACACACACACACACCCTGAACGGTACCACACCTGCTCCATTCAGGAAATAGCAGAAAGGTACCAGGACATAGATGTAGGCTTTCGAAGCTAGTGCAATGATCCACATATGATACATTTGCATTTTTACTTAATTAGTAACAGATACCTTTTAAAAGGCAACTTGCCAGAGTAATAGTGTCGAGGTATGTGTGTGTTATGTGTGCATTTTCTAGACAAGGAAGCCCATTAGGTCAGAGCCCGTGCCCAAGACAAGGGAGCCAGCTGGGTCGCTCCTGCATGGAGCAGTACCTTTGCACACAGCAAAGGTCTTTCCCATTGGTGCACGCAGTCCCCTAACTGTAGCCGGCAACCTTCCAAATGCAAAGTGTTTGTTCCGCTGAAGTGGGTGGCAGCCGTCTCCATAACGAGAACGTCATCTATAGGTGATGAGTTGGGATCACACCTTCATGTTCACAGCACTACAGGTCAGCACTAAACCCAGGTTCCCTGAGAAGACCAGGATGTAGACATGCCCTTTGGTGTGTGTGTTCAAGGATCCAGACTTGTATTAACCATGAATCTAGAAGAACACTCAAAAAAAAGTCAAATATCCATCTATGCTTGCCTCTCCTCTAGGCACGGTATTGACATCTTTCACTTTTTTTAGTGCTTTTTTTTTCTAGGTATGTTTAACTTATCATGCCCAAAAGTTTACCCCTAAGCTAAGCTGTAGGAAATGCTGCCTGGGCAGCCTGACAGCTCATTCTGCCCAGCGGTGTATCTGCGATCTGCCTGAAGGGACTGATTTCCATGGACTGTAGTTAGTGGCTGTCCTCTGTGGCGTTGATCTTGACATTTAGACGGCTCCCAAACATCTGGATTTGCTTCATAGCAACTGATTAGGAATGGAACATCATTAAAATGACCCAAACCTATGGTTCTCAATGCTGGCTACACATGGAGTCACATGGAGGGGGAGGTGTATAAATCATGCCAGGGTCCCCTCTCTCAACATATGAACCTAAGGGGCTCCCCTGGGCATTGGGATTTGTAAAACCCCCTCTTTTTTTTGAGAGAGAGAGATTTTTGCTGTAGGGCATGTATGCTCGCTGGAGAGACAGAGAAAGTGAGAAATCACCCCCAAAGGTGATGGCCATGCCTCAGTCCCCTCTCCTCCATTCCCTCTCAGGATCTTGGGCACACACATGCGTGCATGCCTAGAATGAATGTCAAGCTGCCAGGTTCAGGACTTGAACTGCAGCTGGCCATGTTGGAGTCCACTGCTGTAACCATTATGCCATCTGTTCCCCCACCCCCCCACC
>NW_006205008.1:167152-176631 GCF_000334495.1 Tupaia belangeri chinensis
TCTACTAAGCAATCGTGACTGGAACCACTGACCTAAAGCTGCACCTGTGTAATACTACATCTCATCTCTGAAAAGCCTTTAAGGTTACTATGTCCGTGAATGCCAGGTTACATAGGTGTTGAAGGGGCGATTACAGGTTGAGCATCCCAATTCAATATCTGACTTGCTCCAAAATCTGAAACTTTCAAGTGCTGACATGACACCCCAAGTGGAAAATTTCACACCTGACCTCGTGTAATACAGTGAAAACTGCAATACAAAATGTTACATAGGGCCTGCAGGTGGCACTGGCTAAGGCATTGGACTTCTACATGGCCAATAGCAGTTCGACTCCCAGTCCTGGTGGCTTAATAAACCACGCTAGGCATTTGTGTGTGTGTGCTCAAAATCTTGAGAGGAGAATGGAGAAGAAAGAATTGCAGCATGCCTCTCCCCCGTTGGGGGTGAGTTCTCACTTTCCATCTCACTGTCTCTCTTGGTCTCTCTCTGACAAGTACACTTGCCCTATGGCAAAAAACTAAAAAAGAAAAAGAAAAAGAAAGTCATATAAAAAAGGGCTATGTATGTATAAGGTATACATGAAACATAAATTAAAACAGTTTCGAGACTTGGGCCCGTGCCCAAGGTATCTCATTATGTTTGCACAAATATTCTAAAATCTGAAGATGCTGGAGTACAAAGAGCACTGCATTTCCAATCAGGAGATCCAAGGGTCAAGCATAGGCAATGAAGTTCCCAAGGCTTTTCGTCTTGAGATGGGACCATGTGAGACATATATCTGTATGCAGAACCACTTCCTAAATTCTTTGGTTCTGTTTCAAAATCAGCCATTCTTGGGACCAGCAGATGGCGTACTGGTTACATCGCTGGGCTCCCACTAGTTGACAACGGTTCGAGTCCCAGACCTGGTGCTTAAAACTCACACGAGGCACATGTGCATGCCGTGCCCAAGATCCCAAGAGGAGAATGGAGGAGAAGGGATTGTGGCATGGCCATCCCAGCTGGGAGATGATTTCTCACTTTCTGTGTCTCTGGCAAGTGCATGCAGCATGCACCCTGTAGCAAAAACTCTCTAAACAAACGGAAACCTCTCTCATTCTCTCTACCAGTTCTAAGTTTCTGTGGTCTCTGATATAGGTAGTATTCAGGTACATTTTTTGTCTTTATTTCCCTCCAACTTCTAGTAATGTATTCTAATAATGTATTGTTTCATAACTCTGTCAGTCTAGATCTTGATAAATAACCATTGCTCCTGTCCTCAGCAGATTACATGTGTCTTTGAGCGTCACAATTCTATGAGAAAGGAGACTCAGACATGTCACACGGCCCATATGGATTCACAGCTATCCGTGTGCTCCTCCCTCGGTGCCATATTATTTCCATGGCACATGCATTTCCTGAGGTCAGGCATGGAGTCTTACACATCTCTGGGTTCACAAATCCAGTTCTGTTCTGCAGTAGGCATTTAATGTGTGTAGTAAAAGTGAGTAACCCATCCATATGTGCAGTTTATGTTCTTCTACAATCTAAACTTTTTCCTCTGGCTTTGATATGAAAAGCCAATAAATACTTGTTTGCTTACCATTTTAATAATAGTCTTGTAGGAGGCCACCCAGTTGGTGTAGTGGTTAAGGCAGCTGGATCTTACATGACCTTGTGTGTGGTTCAAGTCCTGGACCTGGCGGCATGGAGAACACCACAGGTGCATAGGCATTCATGCCCAAAATCCTCAGAGGAGAGTGGAGGAGAAAGAACTGAGGCATGGCTGTGTCCCCACCCCCACCCCCCCGGGGGAGAGGTGGATTTTTCATTTTCCCTTTTTCTTTTTCTCACTCTCTCTCTCTAGCAAGTGCCTGTGCCCGATAGCAAAATAATAATAGTCTTGTACGATGTTTATATAGTACTGTTTTTTCTTGTTTTCATTTTTAAGTTCATTTACTCTTTTCTTCCATGGGTGAGAGAGTCAGAGAGAGAGAGAGAAGCAGAGGGGCAGCACCCCCACAGGGTCTTGACGCTGCAGTCCCCCCCCCGCCCCCGTAAACCCTGCCATCCTGGGCGCCCCTGCCATCCTGGGCGCATAGGCACGTGTGCACCTGGCACACTGAGAGCCTCACCAGAAGCAACCTCGGAACCCCCCCAGGGGTCGCCCTCTCAGCCTCTGTGCTCTACTGCTGCGCCACTGTCTGGCCTCTGGGTTTGTTTTTTAGTAGTTCTTTTTCTTGAACTTTTATAAGTAGAGTACAATCATACTTGACCCTCCACACTTCTAAATGTTGCTCATGGAGAGAATTATTTGAACCAAAAACAATTTCTAGACTCTCCTCCTTTTCCCTCCAAAGAGAAAAAGAACATTTTTAGAAGAAAAAATAAACTCAGAATGTTTTATTTATCCATATCCCTCTTTGTCCAAAATGGAGTTAAGATGGTTTCCCAAACAGATCAAGATAGCATGATAGAAATAAAATAAGAAAAAGGAAGCAACAGGAAAATAACATGGGGCGAGGAATTAAATTAGTATCCAAGAATCACACCCCGAAGCTCCTCTGGCTGGCTCAAGCAGGGTCATAGGACCCTAAGCTTTCTACAAGAGGGAAAAGGCCTAAATTGCACTGTTTATGGGTGAAAGCAGACCTAAGTCCAGCTATTCCCGATGTTGATACCAGGGAGAAGATTTTCCTGCGGGTCCTCACAGAAAATGACTGTCTAATGTAATAAACAACCCTCTAAAGCTATCCTTCCGGTAAACATTATGATGGATTTTATGGGGCTGTTTCTTATAATGCACCTCAATAAAGGTTGATGGCTTCTTACCAGAACTTAATTCGATAAGAGGACTTTCATGGAGTACCATAAGATGAAGTCCAGGGCCGGCTTTATGGTGGTCTGGCTTAATCCAAGAATGGATTTTAGAGTCTCCAGGCTAAAGATCTGGGCATCAGAAGAATCTGTGAACCTCCTGAAACTATGTGTGTGACTGTGTGTGTGTGCGTGTGCGTGTGCACGCGCGTGTGTGTTTTGTAGGTATACATATATATTCCTATTTTTTCCCCTAGGAAGCTGATAGCACCATTAGCCTTCATCAGATTCTCAAAGGGTATCAAGAAATGAAAGAACTGAGCTTTTTTTTTTTTTTTTTTGAAAAGTTTTTGCTATATGGCATGTGCACTTGCCAGAAAGACAGAGAGAGACAGAAAGCGAGAAATCACCCCCAAGGGGGGATGGCACACCACAATCCCTTCTCCTCCATTCTCCTCTCGGGATCTTGGGCACACATGTACACGTGCCCGGCGTGAGTTTAAGCCACTGGGTCTGGGACTCGAACCACAGTTGACTACATGGGAGTCCAGCAACATAGCCGTTACGCCAACTGCTGGTCCCAAGAATTGAGCTTTTTGATTGTCGTTCCTGCGGTAAAGCTCTTTGAAAGTTTCTGAACGGCAGTGAGATCAGGGTTATGGTTACTGAGAGGAAGACGTTTTGTTAGCCAGTTCATTGCAGAGCCATAAGCTTCAGCAAACAGCTAAGCCAAGCGTGGGATTGATTTCCTTTTCTGAAAATTATGCTTTATCAGGACTTCCACTACGATGTCCATTTGGCAGGGCCAAAATCTCCTTCAGAAAGAAAGTAGGCATTCTTTCTAACTCAGAGACAGAATGGGCAATAATACAAATTATATGTAAGTTTTCTAAAACCACCCAAAAAGATAACATGAAAGAATGCTACACTTAAAAACAATAGAACATTAACTTAAAGGAGTAGACGTTTGAAAACTTTCCTCCTAATCCTTACTTGTTTCTATTGCAACTTAATCTAACCTTGATTTTATTTCCAGACCTGTATAGACTCCTACTTTTCATTTACCCTGAATATACAATATGTTGGTGATATAGAGCCCTTCTGAATCTGTGGAAACTTCTGGAACACTCTACCTTGTTTGGTATTCAAAGGTCTTCTGGCTTTTTATAGTGAATGGTTGTCCCTCTCCTGTGCCCAAGGGAATGCAATTTGCCATCTGAGGCTGTTTGGATAATTAAAGGGCACCGCTTGTTTGCCCCTCAGGCCTTCTAGTTAACTAGGGAGGAGTACTTCTGCCTCCTCCACAGAGTGCCTCATTCATGAAGCAGAAGCAGTTTCCTTTTCAACTTAGAAGAAGAAAACTGGAGGTCTAGCAGGTGGCGTGGAGGTTAAGGCACTGGATTCTCACACAGTCGTCACCTATTTGGTTTGCATCTTGAACCCAGCAGCTTGAAAATCATGGGTGCATGTGCATGCATACCCAAAATCCTGAGAGAATGGACGAGAAGGGGTTGCTGCGTGGCCATCCCCCTGGGGGTGATTTCTCTTTCTCTCTCTTTTCTGTCTCTCTCTCTCTGTATGGCAAGTATGCATACCCTATGACAAAAACCCAAAAAAAAAAAAATAGACTGGAAAAGGTTTCCCTTCCAAAAGTAATCTCCCGTCAGTAGGTTAAGGAATGCTTTTATTTTAAAGCAATGGCATTTTCCACATCCTCTGAAATTGTCTTCAGCTATTATAAACTGCTTTGAAAGTTTCTTAGAATAACTCTCTATTAGATGGGGTATTTTAAAAGATATAATTCAAGTAGAAAACATCTGTTTTTAGAAGATAACTTTAAAGTGCTTTCACCACATTCTCAAAGATAGTTATTACAGTACACATTCCTGGCTACAGAATTCCAATTTTTAAAAAATAGTCTTCCTCTAGTTTCTTCCAACTTTTCCTTCATAGGTGCAACCCATGAGGAAAGGGAACTTTAGGTAGACAACAGGAGAAATGTGTCCAGGTTAGGGCCAGCCCGTGGCGTGGTGGTTAGGGAGGCCAGATCCCACATGGCTGTCTGTATAGTTCAGTCCTGGACTCTGTGGCTTGAAAAATAGGCCAAGGATGTTGTGCGCTCAGGGTCCCAAACGGAGGGAGAAATGGAGAAGCAATTGCAGTGGGACCATTCTCCATAGAGGGGGTGCTTTGTCTCTCTCACTGGAGAGCAAAATGCCCCTGGTAAAATTAAAAAAACAAGAAAGAAAGAAAGAAAGAAAGAAAATGTGTTTAGATTGTATTGAACACAGTCAAAAAGTATTCATGCAATTCTAGTGTCATGCAATATGTTAATCTCTGGAATCAGAGATTAAATCAGAGATTAAAATTCAGCTCCTGGCACCACTTTGGGATATAATTTTAGTGATTAATATATGGAATTAGAAACCTTTCTCATTTCTATATTTTAAAATTACTTTAGAAATACCCAAGTGTTGTAACAAATGTCCTATGGTCTCTCTTTTGCAAAATGCACAATTCTATGATCTTTACAAATTAAGGTTTCTTAATTTTTTTTTTCTTTTTTTGCTAGAGAGCATATGCACTCACCAGAGAAAGAAAGAGGGAAAGTGAGACAGCACCCTCCTCCGGATGTGGGGATGGCCATGCTGCTATCACTTCTCCTTTCAGGATCTCAGGTACACACACACACACACACACACACACACAACTGGTATGTTTTCAAGTTGCTGGGTCCAGGCTTGGACCATGCAGTTGACCATGTGGGATCCAGCTGCCTTACCTACCATGCCACCACCTGACCCCAACTGAAGGTATTTAAGTGGTGAAACAAAGAGGAGTAAATCAGAGAAATCTTCATCTTAAGACTCCTCCTCCTTGAAATTTCATGTACCGTTTACTCATTTGTTCTTTTATCTTTTCATTCACTTACTTAACGTGTTTACTAAGCATCTACTGTGTGCTAGGAAATGTTTTTAGTGACTGGACAGAAAAAACAAGAACAAAAGAGAAAGGATTATTTTTTTCTGGAGTATAAAGCTAGTTGGGAGATAGACATTCAATAAATTTACTTAAAATAGCTATACTGAAACCAGCAGATGGTGTAATGGTTATGTTGCTGGATCCCCACGCAGTTGACGTCGATCTGAGTTTCAGACCTCGTAGGTTAAAACTCACACCAGCCGCATGTGTGCATGTGTGCCCAAGATCCTGAGAGGAGAATGGAGAAGGGATTGTGGCATGGCCATCCCTCCTTGGGGGTGATTTCTCGCTCTCTGTCTCTCTGGTGAGTGTACATGACCTATAGCAAAATCTCTCATAAAAATAAAAAAAGGAAAGAATAGCTATAATAACTATGACACAAAGGTACAGCAGGGCCCTCTAACTGCAGGCTAAGATATAATCTGTCAGTATTGGTTCCTCAGCTGTAACAAATACACCATGCAACTGCATGATGTTCAGAGGAGGGCGACTGAGCGTGTTTGGGGCGGTATGGGAACTCTGTGCTTTTGGCTCAATTTTTCTGTCAACTTAAAACTTTTGCGGAGGCGGGGGGGGGGGGGGGGGGGGGGGGAGACTCCAACATGGTGACCACAGTTTGAGTCCTGGACCGAGAGGTTTGAAAATCACACTGGGTGTGTGTGCATGTGTACCCAAAAGGATTACGGAATGGCCATCCTCCTTGGGCTGGGAGTGGCAGTAACTTCTCACTTTGTCTTTCTCTGCCTCTTTCCAGCTGTGTGCCCTCTCAAAAATAGTACCTTAAAACTAAAAAAACTTTTGGGACCAGCAGTTGACACAGTGCTTAAACTCTGGACTACCACAGGACTGACCATGGCTCAAGTCTCAAACTCGGTGGCTTGAAACTCACACAGGGTGTGTGTGCATGCATGCCCCAAATCCAGAGATGAGAAGGGATTGTGGTGTGGCTGTCTCCCTTAAGGGGTGATTTCTCGCTTTTCTTTTTCTCTGTCTCTGTCTCAGGTGAGTTCCTGTGCCCTATAGCAAAAATCTCTCCAAAAATAAAAATAAATGTTTAAATAGCTACAATAGAAAGCCATTTTAAAGGCTACAAACAGGATGCTACTAGAAAGAACAGTGGGGTGACATAATTTAGATCAGAGAGTAAGAAAAGCCCATCCTGAAGAGGCCTTTAGTCCAGGACTAGAGGATAGGAGTGAGCTAGCCAGAGAAGAGAAGGAAACACAGGCTCAGTAGAACAAAGCCATACAATCGGAACTATCTTTGGAAGCATGATCCTGGCTTCTCTGTGGAGGATAGATTGCCAGGTGAACGTGGAAAGAGGACAAAGGAAAAGACAAGTTAGGAGGTGACTATTAGAATGGATCCCAGCTTTCGCTTCCCACTCAAAAAAGTCCTCGAAGAACAGGGTAACACTAGGACGTTTCCTTCGTTCGGTTTATGCCAGAAACTGTTAGGTTCTCCAGGAGCTGGGTGCTGGGACGAAAGGAGACTGTCTGTGGTACACCATAGGGTGTCCAGACCTGTCCCTGAGACCTCCCCAGTGCTTCAGTGGGCTGTCTAGACTCAAGAACAGTCTCCTGTGTGTGCACATGTGTTTGAGACTGCAACCAGATGAAAATTAAAAGGATAAAAACTCTGCTGAGCAGTCCCCACTAGCATTAACAACAGATTCTTATAGAAGTCTTTTTTTTGGGGGGGGGGAGGAGATGTTTTTGCTATAGGGCATGCGTGCCCAACAGAAAGACAGAGAGAGACAGAGAGACAGAAAGAGAGAAATCACCCCCCAGCGGGGATAGCCACGCCACAATCCCTTCTCCTCCATTCTCCTCTCCGGATCTTGGGCACGCACGCACACATGACCGGTGTGAGTTTAAGCCACTGGGTCCAGGACTCGAACTATGGTCAACTACATTGGAGTCCAGTGACATAGCCATTACACTAACTGCTGGTCCCTAGAAATCTTACTATGCAGTAGTTATCTTTATTCCTGTTACTAAATTGTTGGAATTAGTTTTCATTTTTGTTTCTTCTAAGAGCATATGCTGAAAAATAGTTGACTTGGTCCAGAGTCCCCTTAAGGAAGGTGTCGTTAAGCAGGACTCTGTTTTAGTACATCAGTATTGAACAGTTCATATCAGAGTTCCTAGGGATGGTGAAGTTCCAAGGAAAATATTCTAGCGGTGAAAGGAAGTGTGTGCCAGGATAGATTTCTATCGATTCTGGAACTGTTATTAGCAGCACTGAGCTTGAAGAGTTCAAAGTTCTCTTTCCACTTAAGATTAAGCAGCATTGTATAATTCTCATCATTATGTGTAGTTTTTCACCTGCCTGTGTGTATGTGCACTCATAATTTCCAAACAATTAACTATTTTTATGCATTTCTTTCATACATTAGAAAAAATTTTATATGAATACTCAGTAATATGTTGAAAAGTCTTTAGCAAATGAACGTGCATTTCATAGCACTTAGCTAATAATGATACAGATGGTTAATTTACTATTTATATTCTAGAGTTAGATGTTCTTTTTTCTTTTCCCTTTTTTTTTTTTTATTTCATTTTTGGAAGCACAAACACCAAGCAAGAATTCCCCCATTTAAGCAAACTTGTTTATTTTAGGAAGTAGACGGGCATCATCCCTGTAATTCTAAGTAGTGCAGTTATAAATACGGGATGAAGGGATAAAGTTTTCCACTCTGATGTCTCCATTAGGAAGCTCCTCTTTGTGTAAGATACACTCCGTGGCAAAGTTGCTTCTATTTAAAGTAGTGAGTTTGATCTTGGCTTTGATCTAAACCTTTTGATCTTGAAAAAAGGATGGAGTAGCAATAAAGAGAGGGCAAGACAGATTTCCTCTAAAGAAATGCGATAAAGTTAAAATGATGGTCAAGATCAGCAAACACAAGTGTGACCCGACTCTCCTCCGCCCTCGCCCACAGTCTGGTTCATTCCACCAACTTCCAATGCGGAAAGAAAGCCTTTGGGGGGATAACATAGAAATTGCACACTTTTATAAATAGAAATATTGCACACTTTTATAAACTAAATGGAAACTTTGCCCTTAATTACGAAAGCAGATTGATCCCTTCTTAAATTCTACTCATTCGCACGGGGGGGGGGGGTCGACGACAGCTTGAGGGCTGCGTGTCTGCACCGGCCAGGCTTAGCCCGGGCTCAGCTGCTCCCAACGCGCCGGCAAAGCGCGGACTCGGTTTTCACGCGCTCACGGCCTCTCCCTCGGGTGTCACCTGCCACCGCTCGGGAGTCCAGGAGGGCCACTGAGAAAACGTCTACTAAGTGGCATCTACTAAATGCCCGGAGAAAACTCCAATAGGAAAGTTCCTTTCCCTCCGCAAAAGCCATCGGGACTCTCAGGTGTCTGGGCCAAGGAGCCGGCTCAGGGCTGCCTCGGGTATCAATCAGGGCGCTGCACTTAGAAGCCCTCTGCCTGCGGGCGGGCAGCCCTTTGCTCCTCCGGCAGCCAGACTACCCCTCCAGCGTACCTAGGGGCCGGGCAGTGGAAAGGTAAAGCGCGCGCCCAAGGTCTAGCCGCGCGTGGGAGGGCGCGGGAGCGCGGGCCGGACCGGCGCCGGGAAGAAAGACGTTTGCAAAGAGAACAATAAAATAGCCCGCGCGCAGGGCAGGGGCGGGGGCGACCTGCGGGGAGGGCGGCGCGGCCGCCTATACCTTTAAGGCAGG
>NW_006205008.1:177079-189908 GCF_000334495.1 Tupaia belangeri chinensis
CCGCAGGTGCCGGCGGCTCCCCAGGTGAAGGGAGGCCGGGCGCCGTCGTTTCTCAGCCGAGGGGCGTCCTGTTGAAAATGCTCTGTGGTTTTTGAACTTCAGGTCATGAAATGGCTTCAGGCGAACCGGAGACCCCGAAAACGGAAACGGAGGGAGAACGAAGAGGTGTTTGAAAAGGTAGGCGTTCCGCTAGGACCTGGCTCGGTTGAGGTCTTGATAAATCGTAACCTCTGCCCCCGAGTACTTGGCCACGACAATGGAGTGCCTAAAGAAAAGTTTTTATTCAATTTACAGTAAGCCGTGGATTTAACTTATGTGGCTAGTTCTCTAAAAATACTGGCTGCTAATCCTGATGATCACCAGCGTACTGTTTCTCAAGAACTAAGAACGATTGGGGTAGAGATTTGTTCATGCTGTTTAAGAGAGCAATAGTATTGTAGCGGTTCCATTATTATATTAGGCCAGTAGTATTCTGGGACATCTGAAAAACTGAATAAAAAATGCTGAATGAAGTGCCCACAGTTTTAGGTTTCTGTGTTAGGTTGTGATAGACAAAGTAACACACTCACTCCTCTAGACTTTAAATTGGAATCATTTTAAAGTGGAGAGAGGAGATGAAAGAAATGGGGTTACTTTTGCAACATATGAAACATTTTTATTTATTGTAAAGCAAATGAGAAATTTGTTTTCCTAATTTCAGAATTGTATTACCTTACCCTTTGTAGAAGTTTGGATTGTGTATTTTCTCCTGAAATTGTGTGAAGTTGAAACTTGGTTTGTCATTGTAATAAGTATTATGAACTAAGGTAAGTAAGTGGTCTGTTGTTTAAGTGACTTTTACGAAGAATGGTTAAAAGCCAATGATGTTTTGGTAAATACGACAGCAGATACGATGTTTGTTGCTTCTGCTTAATTCTGTTTCACTGTTTCTTAGTTCTCAGTAGCACCAGGGGATTAAAATAGTGGTGTGTTTTTCTGCTGCTAGAATGTATGATGAATCACCCCAGAGTCTGGCACCACATTCTTGCTGATAACATGGCTGCCAACTTCTGTGATGTGTTGCCTTAGTATGGGCATTGCAGTGTCTGCGAATGTGCGCAAAGCACGTTATAATGAAGGGGATACCGACGTTTCAGAGTGCATTTGAGGATACCCCAGGGCGGCTTCTAGAGAGCTGGAGAAAGCTCTGATCTCGGAGTGTAGTCGTTTGTACGTTCAGTTTGTGTGAAAAGTAGTACCCCAACCCTTTCCTTTTAAACACAGTCGTATATGTCACTTTAGTAAGCAGTAATAGAAAAAGTGACACTGAACAGACTCGACTTTTCTGACAATACCTCAGCAGGCCCTGGTAAGTTGTCTTTGTTTAACTTAGATGGTTTAGGTGCTTTTTAAATATCTGTGAGGTGATGCATAAGATTAGAAACTGTCCAAAGAAGGAAGAAAATTATGGCTAACTTAGTATTTTTTGAAAACCACGTGTGGCTGTTATTTCTTTAACCACAAATAAGATTACTGAAATAACAGTCTATCACACAGAAAAAGGGGAAACCATTGTTTGTGTGGATTACTATTGTCCCTACCAAAATCTGAGCTAGAATTAACATTATCTGTGACACCATGACCTAACCACTTCCGAGAATTTGTGGGGAGGTGGAGGGCTCTGGGGATTTTACCTTCCAAGGAAATGGACATGCCTCGCTCAACCATTTCTCCTCCATAAACCTTGTTTTGCTAGAATTTTGGGAGAGAACACACCCCTGACTTTTCTCCTTAGAAGAATGTGAGCATTTTTAAGGAGAACGCAGAAATGAAGTAGACAGGGACCCACATTCAGAATTTCCTTTCAAGGGTTGAAGATTAGAGCTGACAACTTTAGAGGGTGCAGATGGAAGGGATAAAAGGAAGAGAAATTTCAGAATGGAATCAGACTGTTCATTATCAGTGTCCTCAGTCTTTTCTCCTGGCTCTGGGCAGCAGCAGCACCCAGTCCTTTGCCCACTGTTTTGCCTCTGCCGCCCCAGGAGGAGTTTAGGAACCTGCTGGGCCAAAGCGTGCAAGTTTTCCAAAGAACCAGGTGGACAGGAGTGAGATCTATGACCAAGGGCATTAGAAAGTCACAGAAAGTACTTCTGAAAGGCCCAGAAGCGATCCTGCAGCTAAGCGATCCCGCAGCTGAGATCCCGCAGCTGAACAGTGTGGCTCCTTTGTGTGGCTCCTATTTTGAACTACATGTGGATTTCTGTGGTAATGAGTATTCAGTCAAGGTTAACCTTTTGTTAGGACTCGAACATATTATTATTAGTAGGAACCTAGGTAACTGGCTTACTAGTAACGCTAGTAAGTTATTTTTTAAATGTCTACCATGCCACGTGGAGAAGCAGATTGTTCAGTTGCTCCTTTTTTGTATATCCACTAAGTTTTTCTTCATTAAAATAAAATTTCTGTATTCTCTGCTTTTGTTCATTTTATATTACAGTAAAAGAAGGAAATGCATTTTGACCATGTCTGGCAGGTCCACTTTGTAAATGTACTCATTGCCTTTGTTTGCCTGCGTTGTTTTCCTCACCCCCATGCCTCTCCACGCCCTGCCTTTCCTCCATCCCCAAGTGTCTGGGGCTTCAGGCCTTTTCCAGGATCCACCTAGATGAGTGCATTTGGTGAAGCAGTCTGTCAGCCATGCTAGGGCTTGTAACAGGTTTCCACTGATGGGAGGGAAACCTTCACTGCCCTGTGGAAAGCAGAGCCATCTGACCTGCCTGAGAAAGAAGAGCAGAGCAACAGTGAAAGGCCAGACTTTGACGACCGGCACGGCCAGGCGAGGAACCACATAGGCCAAAGGCATCTTAGAGATGTTTGTTCTCCCCCTAAGAAAATCTCCACGGTGCTGAATGGTAGACACTGCCTGATGGAACTTGAAATACTAGTGGAGTTTTTCAGTGAATTCAGTAGGGGAACAAAACAAACTTATGCTGTGTGGGTTAACATAACGAATAATGAAATAAAGTAAATTGGGTGAGTGAGATGTACCACTCAGATAAGGGATTTAAAACGCTCTCCTGGTCTTTCCCAGCTTTTCCCCCTTCTGCTTTGTGTCATTCCCACCCACCAGAGAGCTGCCTTAACAGGTTTGCATTTCTTATGCTGAAGCTGCATCATTCTCTCTTACGCATCTTCTCCTATCTTCTCTGACATTTATTTCCATTTTGTTTTAGCTTCATATTTCAGCACTTTTGGCACTGGTAAAACTGAATTCTTTTATGTTGTCTTTCATTTTCTTTATTTGAAGTGACAAAAGTCACCTTTTTTTTCTGCTTCTGGTCCTCAGGTATTTTCTCCTTCCCTTCGGATACCTTCCATTATTTCAGGTTCCTTTGATTTAGTTTGAATAGTTTTTGCAACAGAAAAAGAAGGGAAAACATGACTGACTACAGAAAGAGCAAGGTGGCTGGGTCAGCTGGCCCCACAGGGGCGGGTTAGGCAGTGTGAGATGGCGGAGAGCGTATTTAAAACAATAGATTTCCCTAAATGACTGTTAGTTTTGGAAAATAACAGCTTTTTCTTTTTTTACCTTTAACAATTCAAAATAAATACAAAGTATGCATAACTATCATAGATTAAGCAATATTTTGTGCATGTATATATGTAGAATAAAGTTTAAGAAATCCATTTAACTTCTAAGTACTGGACTGTCATGAGTTTTATGAAATAGTGTTCTTAAGGAAAATATGTGAATGGAATATGATTCCTGTAGAGGAAGATAATGACAATTTTCAGATTCAAAGGAAGCACGCTTCCTAGTTTATGAATATCTGAGGATATACAGAGAACAACAAACTTTACAGTATTCAGTTCTGGTCATCAGTAAGTATAAATGATGATGTCAGTATTCATTGGCTCAATTTCAAAATGCTGAAAATTCAACGATACAAAGGTTGGGTAGTATTAACACGCAGTCAGTGTGTCTGTAAGCGAGCGGTCTTGGCCATGGTGAGATTGTCTGGCCTCTGTTAAGATTCGTCATAATGAACACTGTGCAAATGGTTTCCAGCAGCAGCACCCTTTAAAGTTACCTTAATTTTTCTTTTCTGCCAGAACTCGAAAAACAATACTCTTGAGCCACTTAATACTAGAGTTGTTTAAAATTTGGTGACATTTTCCTTGAATATCCAGAGTGAAACATGAAAATGTAGAAGGATGGCTGTGGAAAATGTGGACTTCATCATATTTAGTGGCCGTTTAATTGGAGCCAAATGATAAATCCTTTTCTGAGTCTTGGCAAAAACAATACTGAAAGTACTTTCTTTGTAATAATTGCCCTTCGAAATTCTGGAACATTTTTGCTCTTATTGTTTCTATCCTCAGCCTTGACTCTGAACCGCATTCAGTGATGATCTTAGTTTGAATAAGAATTCATAGATTTGAAAAGTGTATATAGACCCCAACTTGGTGTATCCATTTTGCAGTATACATTATTAAATTTTATATATTGTGGGAGAATACTTTATTACAGTTCTAATGCTGAAATATTCAAAATTATAAAGGTAGGTACACATTTTAAACTATTTAACAAAGTGCTTTTCTGTTGTGTTGGTCTTTTGTGGCAGAGGTTTACTTTATATTCAGTTTATGATTTCTGTAAACGAGTATGGAAGACTCAAACATTATTTAGATCTCTCTTGGACCCATAATGGCAGACGATGATTACTGTCTTAGGCTTGACTCTGGAGCTAGTAGTACACTAGGCTCAGGAAAATGGCACGGTGTGGACCTACAGAGTGCTGAAGCAAGGGTTTCTTGCCATCTCGTAGGGACTACCCCACACACAGCGAAATGGGAGCTTTGCGAGCATTCTTACTGCACCTGAGGCAGCATCCTTGGGGAGTGATTTCCCCGACCTTGGTATCCTTGCCTCTTTTTGAGAGTCCGGCTGCTCTGTGAGAATTCATAACTAGTCTACATTTATATAGCTGAAATGTCCTACAATAGCTTCATTGATACTTGATTTCCATAGAAAAGCTTTATGGATTCTAATGAGTCACAGCTCTTGAAGCACCAGCCTGCCCTCCTCCTCTTCGTCCCTCCTCCCTCCCTATCTGTGACTGGCTTTGTGTCCTGGATTGTACTGATTGTGCCTTTGGATGACAACTTACTTGAGTGATGGGGGGAGGCAGAGTAATTTATTAAAAGCAATTACAAAGAACCAAACAAAAGGAGTAATTGCGGTGCTATTAATATGCAATTTCTTATTTTATCGCAGAAGTATTTGGAACTCATTTGAGTATCTTGGTTTTATTTGTGGGTCTCCCTTTTTTCCTCGTAAATCTCTAACCAATACATAATTTCTTAAATTCTTTCTATCCAAGTCCCAAGGTAGATCAGGTTTCACAAGGTCTTGACTTTCTTTCTTCTTTTTTTTTTTTTTTTTTTTTTTTTTTTTTTTGCTATTTCTTTCTTTAAACACCAGACAGATCAAGGAAGAAAAAAATAAAATGATAAAATGGACTTTCAAGAGCCTCAGAAAGGAAGTCCAATCTGTATAATTTTATGCTATTACATTTTCATCTGTTTCATAGATTTTTTTTTTTAAGAATCTGCAGTTTAAAAATGTCCTGAGAACTGTCATGTACTAAAATTCCTTCCCATTTTCAACTTATATAATGGGGAAAGTTAAAATATAGTTATTCATTTACCCTCATGCACTTACTCATGTATTTTAAAGCTGCCACTTGCATGTGCCAAGCCCTGCTCTACGTGCTTTACATGTACTCGCTCATGACAGTGTACCATTAAAGTACTGTCACAGCCAGCGGTGTGGCATTGGGATGTGGTAGACTGCCTCAAACACTTGGTGAGAGTAGGTGAGGTATGAACAAGTCAAATAATTGCTGTAGAAAAAATGCTTTGGGCAAGACTTTAGAATTCTTTTTAGCACAGGTTATTGAGAGACCTAGACCACCAGCATTTCTAAATTAGGAAAATCCCAGCCGGCAAGTATTTTGAAAGTGTGCGAATAATTACACTATTGTTGATTTTAGCAGCTTTGATGCCAGAGCCATCAGCTCTTCTGTGCTATGAAAGACGAAAGCCATTTTCATATAAAACATATAAAGTTCAGCTGGAAAAGGGAGGCAGGCATAGAAACATTTTGCAGCTTTTTCATTTCTTTTATAGGGAGCATTAGTTTCATTCCTTTGACAGAATGCTTTACTTGGCAGTCATTCTCATCTTGAGCATTTTAATGAGCTGCTGTTTTGTGCCTGGTCTCATGAGGCACTAATAAGTTGCATTATTTTTAGTAGCACCTACTGGTGTCAGTGTGTGTTAGGGCCTACTGTGGTTTTCATTAATCTTCTATTGTCAGAGGCTGACCCTAAGGTGTATTATTAAATCCAGTTAGCATGTATCAAATTTATATTTCTGGGTCTGTACATGCAGAAAGAGTGATACTCGACTCTAGTAAGCCTCAAATTCCCAACACCTTAGAGGAGGACTGGTCATATACAACCTTGATAAGTATCTTTCAAATGAATTAAATGAATGAATCCTACAAGTGGCATTTGTCTTATAAACTTGTACTATTGCAATTAAAAACAAATTACTGTCTAGTGTTTTTGTTTTGTTTTGTTTTTAAGGTTATTTTGTCATAGGGCACCTGTGCTCGCCAGAGTGACGGTGAGATGGAAAGTGAGAAATCATCCCTGAAAGACAGGAATAGTGCCTAGGCAAGAATAGTGTATAGGCAGTGGAGTGTCTTGTCTCTGTCCTGACTATAAATAAACGTACCGTGATTGATTCCCTATGGGAAGCAGGCACCTGGCACCACTCAAGGAGGACTGCTGGACTAAAGGTGGTAGTGCTGTTTGAACTACCTCATCTAGAAAACTCCATTTCCATTGTATTCTACTCTTGCTGGTCAGGTTAGTTTCCCATGCAGAACTCCGTTCACATGAGCTCAGTTCATATCTGCAATGAAAAATGCACAAAAAAATTTAAAGTACTCTATTTTTCAGATAATGAGGAATTGCTAAAAACCCAAGTCAGCCTAATCAGCCAGCACATTTTCTTGAATTTGTTATACATAAGGGCCTGTGTAAGAAGTGGCTGGAAAATACCAAGAAACACAAGATGTCATTTCTGGCATGGGAAGATAAAACACACAGCGTATCAAAGATCACTTTACAAAGCAACATGTGAAAAATAAATCCAAACCAGTGTAGCTGAAACTAAGGACAGGAGTATACGATGTGTTTCACCTGGGGCTACCCTGGACTAGTGTTTCCAGGCCTGGGTCTTGTTTCGCTAGAGCAACCTCTGCCCATGTAGGCTGCAGGTTATGATTGGAAATTGGGTAATTGAGTTAACTGAATCCATTTTAATGTTTTTACATGATTTGTAAAGATAGAAGTTTGATTGATGTGCATATAAATAGTTTTAATGTCCTTATTTGAATATGTGATTTTTTAAAAATATATTTGTACATTCATCTATGTTTTGCACGTAGGGCTAGAATCCGTCATACAAGTTCTACTGACACATGTGAATCAAGATGGGTTGGAAACCCAAAATGGAAACAATACTATCAATAATTCTTTGTGTAACATGTTTCTTACTGAAATAAATAAATATATATATATATATATATTTTAAAATTTATGTACTAACTTTATTTTCTGTGCACAACCTATAAAAGCCCAAGTAAAGGAGTACAGAAAACAGACAGCAATGGAAAATAGCCCTCCAAGAGTTAACAGTTAGATGCAAAAAAACTGTGACTGATGGTCGAGTCAGACCTGTATCAGAGGTGTACGGAAAGTGCAGTAGGTGTTTGGAGAGAGGGAAAGTGAGAAAGCTGGGATCTCTGTAAGGAAAAGAAATCACATTAGTTTGGGCTATTTTTATTAGCCACAATCTTTGCCCAGGCTGATGGCAGGATATGGATATTTTACTTCATAGAGTCGAGGGTACCATAACTTCTGTTCTCAGAATTCAGATTGTCTTCATGAGCACTTAGAAACTGAAATTAGTATTGGTCTTTGGCTCATCAGTGTGAAATCAAAGTGCCATAACGAATTTAGGCGACTTCTGAACTCAGGGAAGTATTTTCAGCCTCTTTCCATCTCCTTTTTTCCCTCTTATTTGCATTGGTAGTTCTTTTTCTTTGATGTAAACGTTTGGCTTCAAGGCAAAAGGAGATGTCAAAATGTTTCAGATATGGTGACTTTTAAGTTTTGGAGTTTTTCCGTTTCTCATTTTTGAATATTGTGTTCTGTCATTTTAAAAGCATCCCACATATTTTCAGTACCATGTATATAGTATGATCTGTTTTATTGACATTTATTTATTTATTTTTACTTGCCTGAGGGTACGTGTGCATATCAAAGAAAAAGAAAGAGAGAAAGCACCCCCGATGGGGCATGATCACACCTTATCTCCACCATGTCAATATTTCGAACATGCACACACACCTGCCTGGTATTGTTTTCAAGCTGCCAGGGCTAAAAATTTGAATAATGGGATCTGGTTCTGTTAACCAATAGACCATGGGGTGACCTTTAAAGGTTGTTTTGTTTTGGTTTTTGAGTTTACTGGAGGGTGTGGTTGCTCGCTGGAGTAGGGAGGAGGAACCAGAATGTATCCCCCAGGGGGATGGCCATGCCACTATTCTTCTCCATTCTCCTCTCAGAATTTTGAGCATGCATGCACACCTGATTTTCAAGCCGCTGGGTCTGGAACTCAGCCTACACAGTTGGCCATTTGGGATCCATCTGTCTTGACCACTACACCACAGGCTGGCTTGACGTATTTTTATCATTTTTTTTTAAGAATTATTTAATTTTTTGTTTACTTTCTATAATTTGCTATAGGGCATGTGTGCACGCATTACAGAGAGAGAGAACAAACCGCCAGGTTTGGGACTTAACTGTGGTTGGCCATGTTCAGCGCCTTAACCACCGTGCCAGCTGCTGGCCCCATTATTACCATTATTCTTTAATTTGCTATAGGGCATGTGCTTTGATGGGGGTACGGGGAAGGAGTGGGGTGGTGAGAAAGCAAGCTGCCAGATCCCAATCTCAAACCATAGTGAGCCATGTGGCATGCCAGTGTCTTAACTACCATGCCATCTGCTGGCCCCCCAAAAAAAGATTTTTTATTGAAAAAATGTCTCACTTTTCCTCTCACTCTTTAGTGAGTACACACGCCCAATGACGAAAACCTCTTTAGTGTTTCTGATAAGGAGAATAAATGGACTTGTCAGGGGATGTACAGATAGAGGCATCAGATGGAGACTTAGATCTAGATGGAGATCTAGACAGAGATGTTTGTCTAGGTCATTTAACATTTTGTCTCTATAAGTCAAGAAGTGTTGGCTTTGCAAAGCTTGAATTCTGAAACATACATTTTTGAAGATAGTTTTTATATATATGAAAGCAAAGACATGGACTGATTTACTATAATATTAAAGAAGCCATCAGAAATGTGCAAAATGGGCTCAGAGTATTGTTTTTACCCTTCCTGCATTTTCCTAGACAGGGCAACAATATTCACTGTACAGGTCCTTATTTATGATGGGACGTCGTAAAGCTCATGGTGTTAATTTTCTGTGATAATTTTTTTTACCATTAGTTTGGTGTCTAAACAGAGAAAAAGATATGAAAGGCATGAGATGTCTTAACAAATTCCACAGAAAGAATGTGGAAGGAAACGAGGACATACCTCTGGATTCTGGTCTGAGGCAGTTTGGTCTCTGATTTTTCCTCCTGAACTATCGCAGGTACACAAACTTTGTTTCTTGTTTTTTTTACTGAAGGCACATTCTTACTATGTGGCCATCCTTCTGCCTCAGCTTCCTGAATTGCAGGGGTTATAGGCACACCATGCAAACCCAGCCTTTAGATTGGGCAGGAATTGAACCTATGTCTCTCGAGAGATCCTAACCTGCAGAGTAGTGTCTTAGTATCACTCCCAGTTGGGACCACAAGCTTCAGGTTTTAACCTAGAAGATTTATGTTCAACATTTATTTAGAACAGTAAAAGTAAAGAATGCTGAGCTTCCCCCCCAGATAGCAAAGGTGGTAGCTCCGAGTTTGATTTTATTGAGCTGTATTTCGTATATATTTTATATGCCAATAAATTTACCCATGTACAGTCTGTTGAGCTTCAAGACACTTACATCCTGCAAGTATTGCCACAGTCTAGTTTTTTTGATATTTCCATTACCCAAAAAGTTCCCTGGCGTCCATTGTTAGTCACTCTCTATCCTCTCGGTCCTAGGCAACTAGTAATCTGTTTCTGTCTTTATAGTTTGCCTTTTCTAGAAATTACATATAAGCTGAATCTTTTGGATCTGGTTCTTTCGTTTATCCTAATCTATCGAGGTTTGGCAATGTTGCACACATCAGTACTTAGTCCCTTTTTATTAAAAGGTGGTACTCCATTGTATGGATGTACAGCATTTTATTTATTGATTGATTGTTAGACATTTAGGTTTTTTTTTAAGATTTAGTTGTTATGAGTAATGCTTTTGTAAATACTGGTGTAACTGTCCCTGTGTAGACCTGTTTTTCTTTCTTTTTGAGTGGGTACTCAGGACTGGGATGTGTTGACCATATGGCAGCTGTATGTTTAACTTTAAGAAACCGTTAAACACTTTTCTGATATAACTGAACCATTTTACATTCCTACCAACATGTTCAAAGTTTCCAGTTTCTCCACCTCCTCATCAGCACTTGGCATTGTCACACTTTATTTTGGTCATTCCAAAGGGTGTTGAGCCATGCTTTTTGCTGTAGGGCACATTTGCTTACCAGAGAGAGGCCAAGAGAGAGAGAGAAAGATCATCCTCCAGGGGTCACACTGTAGTCCCTTCTCTACTCTCTTCTCAGGGTTTTGGGTATGCATGCACACTAGCATATTTTCCAAGCCACTCTGTTTGGGACGCTAACCGTGCTGTTGGCTATGTGGGATCCAGCCACCTTAACCTCCACTCCATCTGCTGGCCTTGAGCTGTGCATTTCTTTATATGTAATACTTTTATTAAATCTGAAAATGTCTTGCTATTCTACTCATGCCTTTGTCCTTTTGTTTGTTTTTAATGAGAGAGTGTGCATGTGTAGGAGGGGGAGGGAGCGAGACATAGGCAGATGTCTGTGACATCTAACACCACCACAGTTCCCCTTTCCTCAATTTCCCAGCCAGCCAGCACCCGAGGTGTGCACCACCACACTCGGCCTATCTAGATTGGTCCAGGAACAAAACCCAGGCCTCCCCTGTGGCCCCAGGCTTGTGTAGTAGTACACTCACGCCCCGGTGTTTGGCCTGTCCTCCGTTTTATAGATCAGAAGCCATTGGCCCAGCAAGTGGGAAATCTAAATATTTCACCCAAAATCCCCAAGTGAGTCACTTAACCCACAGTCCTTGCGTGTCAGTTGCACTTGTAACAACCTGCTCTTGTTCTGATTCTCAAGCCTTGTGACTCAGAATCCTGTGTGTCCTGGTAGTACTGTTAGGTGTGGCTTCCTTTTTATCTTTTGAAAACAGTCCATTCTTATCCTCTGTGGGATAGTGCCTGAGGAAACACAGTCTGCTTCCTGCAGAAGCATAGAGTGTCTTGGAGAGGTTCCCCTCTTAGCTTCTGAGCCGAGGTGTTTAGGCCTCCAGGGATGAGCACTGACTTCTGAGGCTGGCCCCACAGTGACTAGGTGACTGCCCACGTGTCATCCTGTAAAAGAGGCAGGTACGTGCCAAGTCAGAGCCTTGTGCCAGTTAGTGAGGTGACTTAAGAGACAGCTGGCACTCATTGAATATTTAACATGTTTTAGAGCACCTCTTCAAAAGATTGGGGAATGCTGATTACCTGTTGACCTGTGGATAATTATGCTGTTCATTTGGGGGTTTTCTTTCTCCTCCATAACAGCGGGACAGGAAAACATTCTTAAGTTTATTTATAGACAAAAAAAAAAAAAAAAAAAAAATCCTCCTTGGTTTCTTCCTGTAACTGTTCTTTGGCCAACAGCAAATATAGCAGCAGTATTTTTACGAGTTTGTATATCTTACCCTGTCCTTCAGCTTTATTCAAGAAAACCAATTGGATTTCTCTGAGCTACTATATCATTTTATTTGCATCTCTCTCCAGTTTGTTCATTGTATTGATAATAGGATAAATTATCATTGCTCCTCTTCCAAATTGAAAGTTACTCAAGTGTTTCTCAGGCTGTAAGATTCGTTTTCCAGTGAAGCTCCTTTTTATGATCATTTTTTAATACTCAGTAAGTCATTGTGTTTGTTTCTTTCATCCAAGCTATTTTGATTTGGAGTTCTTTGACACTGTTGGAGCTTATACAGACCCAGCTCAGGAAAGGCACTTAACATTGGACCACTCTCCTGCCTCCTGATCAAGAGGAGATGCCAGCTACCTGTTACCATTCGCTAAACAGGGCTGCAGTGTTTTAAGTGATTTCATGACAAAAAGTAAACTCCCATGTGTGTAATGATTATTTCCTCTGAAGTCATTCTTGTTCACATCGAGTTTCTAAATGTTAAAGAGTACACCATGTTTTGGACCTGTGGAAATTTTGCCTTGGCACCATGCCATTGCACAGAACATCAGGAAACTAAAAAGTTGAGGTAACTTCAGAAAATAAAACCAAGAGGATGCTGTCTGAAATAATTGGAAAAGTTATGAATCAAGCCACTGGCATAGCACACCAGTGAATATGATGAAATAAAATGAAAGCCACTCGTGGTCCTAAATCTTCATATGCACTGGGCCTTAACTCAGAAATAGGGGAAGAAGGTTGTCTAGGGACAGATGAACAACTGACTTTACATT
>NW_006205008.1:189996-193783 GCF_000334495.1 Tupaia belangeri chinensis
GGAAAGATGAACAACTGACTTTACATTGAGTGCTTCATTTGGGAAGCTGAGAGGTGGGAAAGGCCTCACAAGCTTCACTCAGTCACGTCCTTATTTCACACGTGAGAATGTGGAGGCCCTGAGAGGTTTTCATTCACTGACCTAGTGCTGGCCTGGGACCAGAACCAAGGACTCCTGTCTGCTTTATTGCCCTTTCCTACTGTCTGCCCGGGTAGCCCGAGAAGGGCACAGAGGCAGAGTGGCTGTCAGTTCCAGGTGAGGAAAAATGTCTCAAGCTGTGCTATGTTGTATTGCAGGCAAGAGACTGAGGGAGACCCGGAGAGAAAGTCTTAAGACACTCAAGAGGATGCCCCTGTAAGGACATCCCATATGGCCTATAGCCACACCCAGAGCAAACGCCTCTCCTCGGTTTATTTCCATCTGCGCTTGGTTAGTGGACTGAGGGCTCAGTCAGTCCAAAGAGCGAGCAGAGATTCTGTAGTGACACAGCTGGGTTCATGTGAAATTTTGCTTTTCACATTAAGTTAGTGAATTCTGCAAGGCACCGATCATTTGAAGTTTTCGTGATGCTTGTTACACACCCAGCAACTGTGACGTGAAAATGCTGCTTGCTTGTTATTTCTTTTACATCAAATATAAGTGTGACCAGCTGTCTAAGCATTTTATTTTGGAATACAGTAAAGGCATTCTCACAAATGCCTTCTCATTGGTCTTTATGGGTTTTTTGTTTTTTTATACTGTACATGATAGTATTTCTTCCTCACATGCAAAGCTGCTTTCCACATGTTTATGTAGTCAGGTCTTGATGTATTACAGAGTTAAATGAAGTTTCTCTGCAGTCTGTCTCAGTTGGCTATTTGCTTGCAGACCAGATCAAACTACCTTACACTCCAAAACCGTATCAGTAAAACCAGTGCTGAACTTGGGTTATGGACAATTCAGTCGTCTAGAACTCTGTGCCGCTCACAGGGCAAAGTGAGTAGGAATGGCCCGGCCTAGGAAAGGAGCTGCCGGTTCTCTGCAAGACAATTGACAGATTCAGAAGGATACTTCCCTAAATGGGCAGGTGAAAAGAAGAGGTAGGTACTGAGCTCATTTGGACCTGTAGAAGGCATCCCCCTTCTCTCCTCACAGTAAAAGGAGAGGCGCCAGATGATACTCCTGCCTTGAGAATCCTGGCACAATTGGGAGTCTTTATTAGAGATTAAGTTGATGACGTGGTCAGCAATAGCATTACCTAATCACAGAGCACTAGGTTATCGTGAGAAAAATCTGAACGATGCTGAAATGTCTTCCAGCAGGGGATTAGTGGTGGCAGTGTGCGCATAGATCGGGCACGCATGCGTGCGAGCGCATGTGGGCACTTGCATACATGCAGAGGCACACCGTTTAAGTTGCCTTTGGCTGGAGGGCACGGGGGGATTGGGCTGAGGCCTGCGTGACCAGGCTCCCATCTTGGACTGGTGCTCTGGGCGCTATTTCCAGAGCTGGCGCTGCCTGCATCTGACTCTGACTCATGGTCTGACCGACGCCCTAGCACCTAGAGACATGCCCTGGGTATAATGCAGAGTCATTGTCATCATCAGCCATCCAGGGAGAAGCTCTGTGGAAAAAATAAAGGTGGAACAAAGCAGGTTCCAGAACAGAAGTGAAAAATACCTATATTTCTTACCTATTTTAACTTCCTACTCCCTTTGTGGGGAACTCCTCATAGAATTCAAGATAATAAAAGAGAAGAAATCAGACTTACTGCCCTACAGAAACCTCACTCTTGGATTCAAATTCTGAAATAGGAGAAAAGATGAGAATATTCATAAGTAGTTATTGTAAATTTTGAACATGTATTTCTAATTTCCCAGGTTTTTGTTTTGTTTTGTTTTTTGTTTTTTGCATTCAGACCTGTTTTGAGACATGCACTCTTACAGAGAAGGGAGGGGCATGTCATAAGTATGTGTGGATTTCAGTGTTTTTTAACTCCTTGTCTTCAAGATGGTCTTGCAGGTAGGTATCTGGAAAGTGAGGCACGTGTTTACAAGAGGGTTAAGGTATCTGTGTGGTATTTTGGTGGGTCCTCTCCACCTCCTATGAAAACTGTTACCAACATAAGCGGAAATACTTTATTTTAATTTTTTAAAAGACAGTTTCTTATAATATATTTCAATATCATAGTAGAAATAGTTCAGAATTAAAATTAAGTAGCTGTTTTAACAGTAGCTCAGTAAAAAGAGCTCATTTCTTGGAAGCATTTTCCATGGAAGCAGTTTTCTGACTCTAGCTTTCTTAACAAAGAATGTTAATCTGTTGTGGATGGACTTTTTTTTTTTTTCCTTTTCCCAGAACATAATGTGGTTTCCATTTTCTCCCTGTACAGAACTTTGGCAATGGCTGCAGCTGCTGCCGTGGGTCATCTGTGCTGTCGAGAATTAAATTGAAATCTTAAAGTACTCTTGTCCCCGTCTATAGGGGGACATGAAACGTGTAGTCTGACAGGTGAATTGAAATCTCATCATCACCCCTTATTAGTTTTTCTTTCTTTACCTCAGACAAACTTGTGTAAGCCTCAGTTTCCCCATCTGTGAAGAAGTTATAAGAACTAGTGAAGCATTTAGCACTGGGTAATTGCTCACGGGCGGTAGTAGTTACTGTTATCATCTCAGTGCTAGGCCTTTCCAGAACTGTTTTCAGGCTAAAATCATTTGCCATCTGTGTGTGATGAGAACAGAAAACAGTCCCGGAATGAAGAAGGTAGACTACGAAATGTAGCTACAGAAAGAGCTGCCCATGAGGGCATGTGTACGGAGGGTCAGATACAGTGTCTCCAGAATTAAGACTGATGGGACAGCCTGAGTATTCCTCTGGCAGTTCCAGCTAGGAGGTGGAGTCTCTCAGGCTGCCCCAGGAAGCTGCCCCCTGGGGACACCCTGCCCCCAGCAAATGCTGCAGTGGGTTCTGTTGGAAGTTTCCACTAGGCTCTTCTCAAGGGAGTTTTAGTTGAAGTCATCAGAGCTGGTGTATTGATTTTGGTTGAGGTCTTAGTGAGCTCAATTTACAAAAGGTCTGATTCTCCACAAATAACAACGTTTGCTGGTGTCCAGAGCACTGAAGAATTCCAGGAAGCTTTCAAATACAAGTGTTGAGATTGGCCCCACCACCCCCTCCTGCTCAGCAGCTACGGGGTCTGGGTTTACAATAACTATTATTCTTATGTGGAACTGGCTCAGGATAGTTCGTGTTTCCCTAAGCGCTGACTTCCTAAACAGAAACCCACTTAGACAAGGAAGAAATGGGTCCACTGTTTGTCTCAAGTATGAGTAATGGATTATGCATGATTTTAAAAGGCTTCTCAGAATGGCCTTGCTTATGTAATCAAGGATCAATATTTTTTAGAAAGAAGTTTTTATAGGTAAGCTTTATTATTAGTTGATAATCAGACATCATTTTTAAGTAGTTAAAAGGGTCATTGGACAAAGCCCCAGTGGACTGACGCTGGCTTCCTAATTGCTAAGGGTGGAAACTCCACATGCCCTCTAAATGGTGAGAATGTTTGAATTTTTATGGGGAAAGAAATTATTTTTTTATGTAGGATAATTTTCATGTCAAATGTTGTACTAGACACTGCGGCCCTTTCAGCTTAGGCAGGTTGCCACTTTACCTTATTTCTGCCTTTCCCTCGTGAAGTTTATTTTGAGTAGAGACTAAGAAATGGGAGAGAATGTGAAATGGGAACACAGACAATGAATCATAAAGAAATGCCACCAGGCGTTTGTTTTCATTAGTCCTTGGCATT
>NW_006205008.1:193794-201056 GCF_000334495.1 Tupaia belangeri chinensis
GCATTCCTGGAATATTCTTACCTCAGCAGACAAAGAGCAGGAGTTCAGCTGCAGGCGAAGGCAGCCTGGGCCTGCTGGGTCTCAGCGAGGCCTCAGGAACACGCTCTCCCTATTCTGCCCGTGCTCCTCTTCCTCTCTATCAGTGCGAGCAAGTCCCAGGATCTCTGAGGCCAAGCCGTTGCTTGGTGGAAGGCAGGCCATTTCCAGACGTGGTATTTGTGTGACCCCCGTCAGTTCTGACTGCCCAGGACATGGTAGAGTGACTGTGCTCTCACCTGAGCATGTGGCCTACTGTGCCAGTGTTTGCCAGAGGGTCTCTGAGTGGAGGGAGACTGTGGGTGGGAGGAGAGTTTTATCGCTTTTTCCTCAAAATAGAAGAAATACTCCAGCGGGTAGGGGGAGAGAAGGGGATTAAAAATAGCATTTCCGACTTCCTGTCTGTTGTGCTTTTTTCCACGGCATTTCGTTTTTTTATAAGATAGACTTTTGTCCTATCAACCTCAACTAAAAATAATTCCATACCATTTTTATCAGATTGGCCCTCATACCATTTCTGTACTTGTTGTTTTTACCATTCAGAAACTTGTATACTTGGAGTTAGGAGATGGTTCTAAGATGCTTATCTTCTGGACATAACACATCCTTCCTGGTCTTCTGACTGAGCCCTCCTGTGGGTAGGTGGCCTGGGTAGTCTTGGTGTCCTGGCTGTGGATTGTCAGAAAGTTCCGGAACTGACTAGCTGGTCCTTGTTTCTACTTCCTCCAGGACCATTTCCCATCAGGGACTGTTCCACATCTGCATGCCTCCCTTATCCCTTTCAGTTTCCATCAGTAGGTGCTGTCATCCCAGAGCCACTGCAGACAGGGCCCAAGCTGGCTCCTTGTCTACAGCAACAGTGCTGGGGGCCAGTTGGTGACTTGTCGTATGAAGAAGGGGTTGTTCATGCACCTGGTGACCAAAGCTAGGATATATGGGCTGTCAGGCCCTGCCCAGCTGAGAAAAGCAGTGAGTTTAGTAGATGTGTAACGTTTAGTAGGTGCCTGGCAGAAGTTAGTTTACCGGGAAATGGGAAGAGAGGGAAGCCAGGTGGTCTTAGGTCACTGTGCATGGTGTGTCTGCTTACCAGATTGGTATTTTCATTATGCATAACTAGGAAGCTGATATTCATTTACAGATAAAACCTCACTTTGAGGTTTGGGAGGTAAGTGGCTTGTGTTATATTTTAGGTTACATGAGCTAAACATGAGAATTTCTCTAGTTTTTCCAATTGTTCAGTGTGTCCATTATTAAGCATAGTCTAGGCATCTCAGTTGGGTTTGCCTTTTCAGACGTCCTGTATTTTTAGGGTGCCAATCATGCATGGCAGTGGACCTGCCCGTTACCAGGCCCCAGCACTGCCCCCACCAGCAGCACTCAGTGAGCATGGTTACCATCTTAATAGGGCTGTCACCCAGGGTGAACTCTGTAATGAGGAAAGAACAGACTTATTGCTCCCCACCCCACCCCCCGCATTGGCTTTCTCCCTCCTCCCATGCTCCTCTATTATCTTTAAGAGGAAATTGAATAGCAAAATACGGCATTCTCACAGTGCTAATGGACTGATGTCATCTTTTCCACTCTGTAGTCAGGACAGTAAGAGACACAACCGAAACACAGATGGAACACTTCATAGCTTCCCAGGGTTTTAGCCATAGGTTCTGCGTGTGTGTGTGTGTGTGTGTGTGTGTGTGTGTGTGTGTGTTTTAACAGTGTTGAGGTATTACATACCATAAACAGTTCACTGAGTTTTAGTAAAGTCACCCAGTTGTTTGTTCTTGCCTCAATCCAGTTTTAGAACATTTTTATCCCAGGAAAATCCCTCGTGCCCATTAGTGGTCATTTTCCGAATTCCCACCCCAGCTTTAGGCAGCTAGTAATCTGTCTTTTGATTCTATAGATTTCTATTTTCTACACCAATGAATTATCCAATGTATGTTCTTCTGTGTTTGCCTTCTTCCACTTAGTTCCTCGTGTGGTAGTCTATGTCAGTAGTTTGTGCCTCTTTGTTCCTGAATAGTATTCCATTGTATGGGTATACCACATGTTGTCTGTCACCACTTAATGAACATTAGGCTCGTTTGTTTGGGGCTGTTATGAATAATGCCACTGTAGGACTCACACAAGACTTTGCATGGACTTGTGTATTCAGTTCTATTGAGTAGATACCTAGGGGTCATTAGTAAATTTTAACAATTTCAGAAACTGCCTGATTGTTTTCCAAAGTGGCAACATCACGTATCAGTGATAGGTGAGGGCTCCAGTTTTTTCACATTTGCTATAAGCTGTCTTTAAAGAATAACCTTACATTTTGACTGTATTTTATACTTCTGGGCACAATAGAAAGCCAGGAAATATTTTAAGTTTTTTAATAAATTTTCAAGCATTGTCAACACATGTTAACTAAAATTGTAATTCTTGTTGTCCTATTCTCTCTAATCTCAAGGTTCTCCCACCAAGCATGAATGCAGCAGTTTGACTATGTTCCAGTAAACTATTTTTTTTCTTGTGGACGTGCATGTGTGTGTGTGAGAGAGAGAGTGTGTGTGTGTGTGTGAGAGAGAGAGATTTTTGTGTAGTGTTAGTTTACTTGAAACAGGATTTAAAAACTTTTTTCTTTACTTTTCCCTTATTTAAGGCAATGTTTGTAAGTTTGAATTGATTATATACATTGTCTTAGAGTAGGCATGCATGTTTATGGAGTTTTATGCTAATTAAATAATTACTATTTTTTTGGGGGGAGAGGTTTTTGCTATAGTGTGTGTGCGCTCGCCAGACAGACAGAGACAGAAAGTGAGAAATCACCCCCCAGGGGGGATGACCATGCCGCAATCTCTTCTCCATTCTCCTCTCGGGATCTTGGGCATGCACCCACACGCGCCCGGTGTGAGTTTAAGCCGCCAGGTCTGGGACTCGAACTGTGGTTGACTGCGTGGGAGTCCTGTGACATAGCCATTACGCTAACTGCTGGTCCCAATAATTACTATTATTAAATAATTAAATAGTATGGTTTCTAGTTAATAGACTCTGATAACTTCAAAAGTTCTTTATTAAAAATGCAACGTGTGATATTTGTGTGAATCTTGGTCATTTTCAAGAGCCTCACAAAAAAGTTTTGCAGGAAGACTTAATTACATAAATTACTGTGCATGTTCAGGATCACGTGACTAAAGTTGCTAATTATTTTTGCTTATTTTAGGATTTGCAGGTAGGTATATTTTATTTTGGCAGTGAGCTAATCAAGTAAATCTATTTTTCTTTTTTGTAAAACTTTAGCCAGAGGATTCATATTGCTCACTAGAGAGAGACAGAAAACGCAAATAAGGACGCACCCTGTGTAGAGAATAGTCATGCTACAGTTCCTTCTCTCTTTTGGGATTGTTGGGTATGCATGCATGCGACCCTGGCACGTTACTCAAAACAGCTGGGTTGGGGATTTGACTCATGCAGTCAGCCATATGGGATCCAGCTGCCTTAACCACCATGCTAGTAATTGCCAGAGGGCACATGTGCTAGCCAGAGAGGGAGAACACACTTCCCTAATGGAACACGTTGCAGTCCTTTTCCCCTCCATTTCTCCAGGCTGTCAGGATTTGGGGTACACACATCACATACACATGCCTGATGTTTGCTTAATTATTTATTTAGGTTTTTGCCATAGAGTGCATGTGCTCGCAGGAGAGAGAAAGAAAGAGAGGAATCACCTACCAGGGGGGATGGCCATATCACAGTCCCTTCTCCATTCTCTCAGGATTTGGGGCACATGTGCACATGCTTCCAGTGTGAAGCCACTGGATCCAGAACTCAAACCATGGTCAGCCTCATGAGAATCCAGTGCCTTAACCACCACACCACCTGCTGGCCTCAGTGCCTAGCATGTTTTAAACCACTAGAGTCAGGATTTGAACTATACTTGCCCATATGGGACCCACTTCCCTATGCAAAGGGAAGTTGTTGCACTGTAGGACTGGCCCAGTTGATCTTTCTAAATAAGTCATGTAATCAGTCATGACAGAGCATTCTGTTAAATAGCCCTTTCATCACGGGTGAGGTTCATGACCACTCTGGGCCTTATAGGAAAACCTGTGCTTCAGCACACTCATCATGGGCTCTTTTGTCCTTTGAATTTGTGCTTGTCCAATATTGGTTTTAGCAGTGACCAGGTGAAGATGATCATCTCACCTGTCAAGAGGAAAGGATGAGAGCCATTCTGGCACTCACACAGCACCCACGTGCCAAGGAGTCCACTGGAGGAAAATGATGGCAAATGTGCTAGGATCTGATACCTGGTTAACAACCTCCACTGAACACTGTTCACATGAATGGCTTTGGCAGGGAACCAGCAGTTAGTGTAATGGCTATGTCTCTGGACTCCCACATAGTCAACTGCGGTTCGTGCCCCGGACCTGGTGGCTTAAAACTCATGCCGGGCGCGTGTGCATGCGTGCCCAAGATCCCAAGAGGAGAATGGAGGAGAAGGGATTGCGGCATGACCATCCCCCCTGGGGGGTGATTTCTCGCTTTCTATCTCTATGTCTCTCTCTGTCTGTCTGGCGAGCGCACGCACCCTATAGCAAAAACCTCTCCAAAAAAAATAAAAATAAATAAATAAAAATGAATGGCTTTGGCTTCCAGAGGCTCTTTGTCATGCTGGCCAGTTTGGTTAAGGAGTGGTTCTCGTGGAGCAGAATCAACCTGGGGGCTGCTGTGGGTGTCACAGTGATTGGGGGTGCGTCCAGCCTTTAGGGGCAGGAGTCCAGGCGTACTGTGCCTGCCACACACAGCACATTCTAGCCAAGCTGAGGGTTGTAGCCTGCCCCCTCCCACAATCCAGGTGCCTGCTGGGAAGTCTGCAGGTGAAAGCCCTCGTGCTGTTTAGGTGTGGAACTTTACTCTCCCTTGCAGGCACAGTTTTGACATTTCCTGAGATTTCTAGAAATGTGACAACCAGGTGAAATCTGGGAATATGATATCTTGTTGAATTTTCCCGAGCATTGTTTGCCATTTCAGGAAATCTCACCAGTAAAAATGCTTTTGCACGGAGTATCCACATGGCACATCTGCCTCAGTTTTAGCTAATAGCTATATGTTCCCAGGGTTCCCAAAGCATGTCAGTGCTTGCTTTGATATTATGGGATACTTGGATTTTAGCTTGTACATATTGAAATCCATATTCATGTATTACAGCCTACTTTCTTATTAATTCTCCTCATATTATGTATGAAGCATTGTATTAAGGTTTCCCACCCAGTACTGTAAATTATGTGTGTTACGTTATGTAAGAGTTTCATTTTGTGATACTTTTAAAAGTACGGTATTAGGGCCAGATGGTGGCACAATGGTAAAAGGCAACGCCCCCTGAGGCGGACCCACAGGGGAAGGCTCCAGGTTTGCATCTGGAGGCCTCCTTGAACTTGCCAGGCACACACATCTGGGCAGTGTGCAGATGCAGACAGTAAGTCATTTTCCTGGCCTGCGCCCTCGTGTGTGTGTTCCTGATCAGGAGCTGCCCGTATCCGACTAGTGTGGGCCCTCCCAGAACCTGTGTTTCCCCTGCAGGTAAAGCTGCCCAGGGCCCTCCAGAGTAAGTGCAGGTGCCCTTTCTTTCTGTGTGCCGTATGTCACCCTCCTGGGCTCTTGGACACCTCCTTCCATCCCATTGCCAGAGCAGGCACTCCTTCACTCTGGAATGGGAGGGGCGTCATGCATTAACTAGCTCTTAGTGAGCACTGATCAAAGTTTGTGGGTGTTCCAGTAGTAATCGTCGTCTCCTGTTTATTGCTATTTTGTGCATTTCAGCAGCTTATCAGGGACACAGAAAAAAGTTTAATTCAGCCACATTATAGCATTTCCTAGGAAAGGCTTACTCAGGGGTAGAAGGTTGAAGTTCATTTTATTTTAGTTAATTTATAGTAACCACATGTGCCATTTGTATTAAAACATGAGTTTTCAATAGTCTTTGCAGATAGATGCCTTCACGTGTCCCTTGGTAAAATCCGAGTCACCCTGTGGGCTGCCTTCTCATTCAGATTGCTTGCCCTCAGAGATGAAGGCACCATCTTATAGTGTGCCTGGCAGGCCTAACCGAGGAGGCCATGCCTAACCGAGGAAGCCTTGTGTGTTGCTCAAGCTGATGATATCTAGAAGGAGGGCTGAGTCGACTGTTGCTTTGTGCTGTGTCCCTGGTTTCCACATAACAGAACTAAGCTTTGCTATCTGGTGGAGTACCTTTCTTGTATTTTTATTTCAGTTCATCATATTAGCTTCTCCTTCCAAACAAACCAACTCAAGGTAAAGTTAACTCCCCCACTTCTCCCATTATCGAAGTGGTGCTGTCTGTTAGAGAAAATTTAGAAAATACAGCAAAGTATAAAGACGAAAATTGAAAATTACCAATGATCTTGTCACCCAGAGAGCTGTGTTTTGTATCTGTGACTTCTACTTTGTGACTTCAGTAGTGGTTTATTCAAGTTACTTTATATTTTTAAAATTAAGTGAATTCAGTTATTTTTGAAATTCCGCTTATTTGGAAAGGTCTGTTCTATACTAATCATAAAAAGTAACTTGATTGACTGAGAGATACCAGACTTCACCATTTCATTGCAGCTATAGTCCTGGGCATATGTAAATCTTAACTAAATGCATTTGGAAACCACCCTCTGTGTCCTGCAATAAATGTGGGGTAGCAATCTGAGCTCATGAACAGATCCTGTAGTTCTGGGCAAGGAGGGCTAAGGACACTTTGGCTTTTTCTGTGTGTGACCGTCGGTGTAAAAGAGGCAGTGGCTGGCCTGTTTTCTCTTCCTCTGAACATGAGTCACACTGACATCCATTTCCAGACCTGAGGGGTGCTGCCAGCTCGCCCTCATGACTTGTGTGTTTAGTTTGTAGTCACAATATGGAAATTATGGAAGATGAGTCTCTATGCTCAGCAGTTAACTGTGGGGCTATTTCTGTTCTCCTTTAAGGGTTATACTGAAATGGATACTCTCAACTTATTTCTCAGAAATGTGTAGTTACACAGCCGTCTCCTGCTTTCTGGCTTTTATTAAAATGCAAATGGTCTTAACTTCAAAGTACCATAATCGAATCCTTAAAGAAGTATATCTGATCCTTTGCCTCTTCCCTGGTATTTTTATTTTACTGCCTGGCCTGTCTGGCTTTTCCAGCCCTTGTGCACTCTGCGTTGGTGAATAGGCCTCCCTCCTGGCTAGTGGGAGGGCTGG
>NW_006205008.1:201542-219653 GCF_000334495.1 Tupaia belangeri chinensis
GGCCGCCCTCCGGGCTAGGGGAAGGCCTGGGCCAGCCAGTAGGCACTCATCCTGGTGCAGGCAGGCCCTGCTGATGGGACCAACATAAAGTGCACGTGAAATGCAGATAGGTGTCTGTGGAGAGCATTCATTATTCGGGCAATTTAATACATTCCTCTGCATTTACCTGAGTGTACTTAGTGAAATGAAGTCAGGGACGGGTGTGTGCTGTGTCTGCCCTGGCTCTTCATGCATCTGTTCTGTTTAGTTTAAAAAGAGTGTCATAAAACTTAAGTGGGCCCTCTTCTTTCCCAAACACCCAGTAACAGAACACACTCTGGGGAGCATGCTTCTCACGTACCAGGATGCCAGAGCACATGGCATCTAGATCTTCGTTTCAGCGTGAGAAGAAACTGAAGCCCCTCGGCAATTTTTGTTGAAATGTGTTTATTTTAATCATGTTAGAGAATGCATACCCAGGGGTGGAGAGAGAGAGAAAGCACTCTCAACAGGATCTGGTCATGCTGCATCCCGTCTCCCAGCCCTCCAGGATTCCTGGGCTCACACACAGTCGTCCTGCATGTTTGGTTGACCAAGGGCGGATTCTAACCTGACTGGGAGCCTGACCCTGGTTGGCCACGTAGCTCTCAAGCGCTGCAGTTCGGTATGCTACCAACTGTGCTGCAGGGGCCAGGCCCCTTAGCAGTTTTGATAGAGTTGGATACCTGATGGAAATGTTGCTGCCCATCAGAGCACAAGAGCCAAGCTCTGTGCTGATGCCCTGGCAGTGGCCAGTTGGCAGGGCATGAGATCAGAGCTGATGCCTGCAAAGATGAAAGCAGACTATTGGGCTTCACTCCAGAAGGGACTGTCAAAATGCTGGTGCTCACCTGTGCACCTAACTCTCTCAGGGGTAAGGGGAATTAAAACGTAAGCTTCCTCAGCTGTTGCTGAATCTTGTCACTTACGCTCCCTTTTGGAGATGGACCCCAGTTCAAACAAGTGCACAATCATTCCTCCTTGGTCTTTTGACTTGCCCCAGATATCTGGAGGCTTATCCTGTTTGTGGACCCTGCACCACAACTGACGGGCTTTGATGTCCAGAACCCCCCCCCCTTCTTTTGATTACATGTGTTTCTGCTAAAGACATCTTTTTCCAGTGCTTACTGGAGGCATGAATAAGTCGCTCAGTCCCCTGCAGCGTTTTGTACTTTGTGGTTTCTCTCATCCTGTTACATTAACCATAGCATGGAAAGGGGCACGATCAGAAGGCACATGTCCCAGGCCCAGAAACCCCCTGGTGTGACCCAGAAACATGCCATGTCCTGTGTGTGCAAAAACACCCTGCTTCCCTGACCAGCTTGGACCAGCCACCTCTGGTAGAAGCCCTTTCTTTTCAGGTCATCTGCACCAGAGCTAAAGGTTCCTAAGTATGAGCAGGACTTTCATGGGTGGAGGGGAGCTGTTCTAGGATGTACCATCAGACCTTCCATGGTCCGTCAGAAGGCCTGCCCCTTCAGGACCAGAGCAGGCTTCTCACCTTCCAGGAAAATGCAGTGGGTCTGGTAGCACTGTTTCTAAAACCTGCCTTTTTTGATGTTCTCCATTCAGTAAATTCTGCCATTCAAAGGTGTTCCTGAAACAGAAGCCACAGGCTTGGACCTGGAGACCTTGCCCCCTGTCCTGGGCTGATCCAGCGAGAGACTCTGATGTTCACTAGCAGAGCATTCCTGGCCACGCTACGGTATCCAGTGGGACTAGGCGGAGCATGCTTCTGTGGAGCCGGTGTTCTCCCAGGCTGCTCTGTGCTCTGCACTTCCTCCAGAACACCAGTCCCCATTGTGGCACATTTCCACACAACAGAGACCACTTTCCAACCAGTAAATAGTTGGTGCTGCTGAGGGGTACATAAGCGGCTTCAGAACACCTGGTAAATACACAGCTGGCTAAGTCAGAATGATTTGCAGTTGTTGCCACTTTGCATTATTTTATGATAAAATAACGTTACACTATTTTGCTAGACCACATTGCCTTAAAATATTCCCAGGGTCTTTACTGACAAGGGGTTTGTACATATACATGCATGTATAAGGGGGCTACGCATTTCCTAACACTGTGCCGAGGGCTAGAACGCTAGAGTTCGATTTAGAACGGCTGTTCTGAGGATGCCCAGGTACCTTCCACGAAGATCGCAACTGGGAACAGTGCAGTTGGAGGTTGGGGAGGTTCCTGCAACTTCAGCCAACACAGAGAGCTAAGAATAGCCCGCCACTGTGTGCTGCTAATCTCAGAGGCAATTCTGTACCAGTAGATCATGGAGTCCAGAGGTGGGCAGAGTTGAGTGTAAGCTTGGAGTGTCCTCATTTCACCTCTCTCCTTGATCTCTTTGTTCCTCATTCTAGTGCTGGGGTCTCCCCCCTCTGGTTCCTTAAGGTGCCTTGTGCCCTTCAAGTGCCCAGCGAGTGTCTCTGAGGAGCCCTTTCCCACAAGGCCTGCCTGTGCAATTTCCCTCTCCTCCCTGTCATGATTCTTTGCCTTTCTTAGGGGAGATGCGATAACCCAGTGTAACGAGGGGCTGCTGTGCATGTGATTGTCCTTTCAGTTGGTAATCTTGGTCGCTCCCTGCAGGTACAAGTACACAACTAAAGTTTCCTCCTCCTCAAAGGTGAGCTATTAGATTAATTACGTGGCACTGTAGTTAATAATTGCATAAGGGGGTCCAGCTATGTTGCTGAACTCCCATGTAGCCGACCGCGGTTCAAGTCCCGGACCTGTAGGCTTAAACTCAAACTCATGCTGGGTGCGTGTACATGCATGCCCAAGATGCCGAGTGGAGAATGGAGGAGAAGAGACCGCGCCGTGGATATCTCCCCTGGGGGGGTGATTTCTTGCTTTCTCTCTGCCTCTCTGTTTCTGGTGAGTGCACGTGCCCTATAGCAAAAACCTCTCAAAAAAATAATAAATAATCTCATAAGATTATCTTATTTAATAAGCTTTTCACCAAAGCAGGACATTTTTGACATTTGGGATTAAATTTTTTTTTCTTTTGTGAAAGATTGATAGGTACACTTGACAGGGCCTTGTCACACCATGACCCTTCCCCCAAGCTGCCCTGTTGCGTGTTCCCATTGAGCCATGGTTTTGTTAGGTCACTGGGAAAGCCGTGACATATTTTTCTATGCAAAATTGCTCCATGACTTCCCTGAGGACTCAATAATCTGGGGCCAGCCAGATGGCTCCAGTATCGCCCAGCAGCCCCTCTGTCCTGTGATGAGCCAGTGCCACCATGCTTGGGCCATGACATTTTTTGACATTTAGAAATACGAGCTTTAAATTAAGTCTTGGGCAAGATTCAGCAGATCAGTGTATAGTCTTTTTTGTATTTATCTTGTGACATTACAAACATGGGGGTTGAGTATGAAATACATAATGATTGTACACACTGAAATAGCAAACTCATATGGTATATTCAAAACTGAAGTGCCCAGAATTCCATGTATGAGCAATTAAATTTAGAGGTACTGCAAATAGAAATTTACAGTGTCAGATTACATTATTTGCTTAACCCAAAGGGGATTTTAAGATCGTGTGCTGTTCCCTACCCCTTCTTTTAGTCAGCTGTTAGTGCAGCGAAGCTGTGGAAGATGAGAGCATTGCTCTCCAAATGGCATATTGAGGGCATGTCCCTGCTCTGTCTTCTGTTACCAGTATGGGGCCAGCTGATTGCATGGTGGTTAAAGCAACTGGATCCCACATGGCCGACTGTGCAGTTTGAGTTGTGGACCTAGTGATGTAAGGGAAAAATCTTAAACCAGTCATTGGAAAATAGACTGAGCGTGTGTGAATGTATGCCCAAAATCCAAGAGGAGAGTGGAGGAGAAGGGATTGTGGTGTGGCCAGCGCTCCAGGGGTTCTTTCTTACTTTCTCTCTCTCTCTCTTTCACTCTCTCTCTCATGCCTCTGTGCACGCACACATTCTATAGCAAGACTGGAAAAAATAAAAAGTGTGGTCTGAGTGTTGACATTCATGTTGCTTTATTCTCTGCAGTGCGTATTTGAAAGCGAAGGAGTTTTTGTTTATATTTGAAAAACAATCATATTCTTATTGCTTGCTTAAAGTCAAGATGTAAGTAGTGACTGCTTCAACTGTATTATACCTTTAGATAATGTTGGGTCATCGGAAAAGTTATATTTTTCTTGTTTTTCTGTGCAAAAATGTGTCACAACTTTTGCAGTGACCTTGGACAGGTATTTTCATAAAGGGGATCCTGGACAAGGGAAAATGGATCTAGGCACTCATTATAACATACCTGCTCCCCTCCTGCTTTCTTTCTCCTTATAATACAGGTTGGTTTGGTAGAACAGCTTGAGGACATGCCACTGGTACATGCAAATCAAATTCTGATATAGATCGAATGGGTGAGAGATTTGAGGGTGTAGACTGTGTGGGTGAGAGATTTGAGACCATACTCTACAATTTGAGAGTCCTAAATGGTACACAAGTGTCATGAGGGCTGACACTGAAACAGTTTCAAAGTAAAGGTGGGAATCTGGAAACTACTTGGATATTAATAATTTTCTCCTAAATCATGTACTGTGGCTTGTGAGGCCACACTTGACTCAAGAATTTTTATGTTGGTCCAAAGGCAATTGTTGGGAAGACATAAAAATCCTCATGTTGTTTTGTTTTGTTTTTAAGAGAGATTTTTACTACGGAGCACGTGTACTCACTAGAGAGATAGAGAGAAAGTGATAAATCACACACACACATACACATAGCCAAGGTGGGGGTAGAGCCACACCTCTTTTATCCTCTCAGGATTTGGGGCACACATGCACAGGCACCTGGTGTGAGTTTTAAGCCGCCAGCTGCAGGACTTGAACTGCATTTGACTATGTGAGAGTTCAGTGACGTAACCATTATGTTATCTGCTAATCCCTGTTTTTTGTTTTTTAATAAATCCCGGTGGTACCAGATTCAGATAATATTTTTGAAAGACAGGACCAGCAGATGGTGTAATGGGTACGTCATTGGACTCCCACGTAGTTGACCTGGTTTGAGCCTTGGACCCAGTGGTTTAAAACTCAGGACGGGAGCATGTGTATGCCTGCCCAAAATCCTGCGAGGAGAATAGGGGAGAAGGGATTGGGACGTGGCCATCCCCCCTTGGGGTGGGTGATTTCTCGCTTTCCCCGACCATTGTGTTCTCCCTGAAACATAGGTTACTCAGAAAATTGGCCAAGAGTAGTGATTGCAGACACCAGGGACGATGGTCACACAGAGTTTTCTTGAATACAGAGGATTATACAACTGCGTGTGTTTTAAATCTCAGATTTTTGCTGCCTGGTGATTAAGACAGGCTTAAAAATCTCGTCGTTTTTACCAGTTCCTCTATAAGGATACTGTAAGAGGTCCTGTGTGGTCACATTTTGTCTGAACCTAAGTTTGAGGACAGTTGGAATCTTCCACTGACCTCCCTTGCTTTTTTAAAGATTTTTACCACGGGTTGCTCAGAAGGACAGTTTAAAAAAAAAAAAATAGTTATTTGAAAGTATGAAAATAAACTCTAGATTTTCTATTTTGTGATTGTAATTCATAAAGGCAGAATTTACCTGGTAGGCCCTACTTTTTCCTTTAACTATGGAAAATAATCCTAGGTAAATTCCTAAGAGCAGCACCCTTAAAATAGCAAGAATCATAGTGAGGAGTAGGCGAAGGTCTTTCATCTCTTTAAAAGGTGTTTAATTTTTCAAAAAAGAACTTCCTTGTTTCCTAATTATCTTAAATATTTGTCATAAAGTATATGTTTACTTGCTCTTAAAAGACAAAAGTGTGGCATTTTATTCCTTTCAGCAAATGTCAGGATGGTTTGTTTTTAATATGGGGAGAAACTGAAGTTAGTCCCAAATGTTACCAACACGACCCAGCAGAGAGACGGAGGGCTGTTCCATGAACACCGGGGCTTGAAGTCGCCCTGGAGGGGCTGCGTGGCTTAGAGCCTTTGACCTTGCTGCCAGGGTTCCAGGCCGGCCACAGCCTTCACCTAAGCAGTTAGTGCTTACCAGAGAGGACATGTGTCACCTCTCGACAACGTGGCGGTCACAGAATTGGCGCTCACTTCGGTCTGGCCCGTCATGCATTGTGCACCTGCCCCTTACAGAAAGTGGTAACGTCTCTTAAACTTCTCATCCCTAGCAGATGAGGGACCCCAGGTGTGTGCGCTGTCTTCAGCCTAAAAGTGGGCACGGAAACTAGAGAGCCTGTGGAGGCTTCTGTACTTTCCTTTTTTATCTTCTTTTGTTTTTCTAAAAAGATCCCAGAGCAATGTTGTTAGTTTGTTCTTAAATAACTGTTTTACAGAGTGTCAGGAATAACGTATGTTTTGCCCCACCTTTTAGCCTTTATTATGATTTTTTTAAAGGGGGAAATTTTTCTTTATCAATCCCTAGCCATTTTGTTTTAAGAATTTCCCAAAGCCACCCTTTGTTTATTTTAACTGGAAAGCTGATTAGAGTTCATTGAGAGAAAGTGATAGACTGCACAAATAACCATAAAAGTATTTTTGTCCTTGGCATCTAATAGTTACTGTCAAAAATACTGCCCCATTCACTTACAGAGGGTATGTAGGGTAATACTTGAGATAATGGTGTACAAGCAAGGTCCTAGGCACCAAAGCTTGATTAATTCACATTTTTCAGGAAGTGTAGCTTGCACCTCCCCCTGAGATGCTCACATTGTTTTTTTCCACTCCTAATTTTGTGAAGTAAATAAAAGCAAATCTACATTTTGGGTCAGTTTCTTCTGGGAGATTACTGAAGAAGGTAGGAACGAGCATTTTAGGAGTAAGAAAGGGTCAGGGTGCTAAGCCAGTAAGGAAAGCCCTGGAGCCCTGTTCTTTTCTCCTCACTGCCTCCCCGCAGGGCTCAGCTGTGCATGGGGAAGGGCAGCGCGGTGTCCACACGAGAAGGGATTTCTGTACGCGTTGTAGCCTATACCTGTCAGAGCAAGCTCCTGCATTCCTGGGAGTTTTTCTGGCTTCACTTCCTGACATTACTGATACTGACCAGCTTTCTGACTTGAGCCCTCACTGACAAATCGTGACCACAGGTGCAGTGACATGGCGGGGAATGTCGGCACTTCAGTCACGTTGGAAGTGCGTGGCGCTCTTTCGGTGGCAGTTGCTCAGTGTGGGGAAGGCTGTAATGGGAGACCCCCCCCCATTCCAGCCCTTTGTGCTCTGTGCAAGCAAGTTCTCTGTCACTTAGGCCTGAATCCCCCACATCAAAAGTCATACGTTCTGTCCTGATGCAGAAGAAGGAACTAAACTTTGCTGAAGAATAAAGTAAATTCAAACAGGATTTTAAAAAAATGCTGATTCTTTCCAGTTACACCAAAAGTGATGGTATGACTAAACCAAACTCCCTGGAAAACTAGATAAATCACACTTGAGTGACACGATACACAGCAAGGAACCCAGTCTGGACTACAGTTGGGAGACCACTTGGTTTCTAGCAGCTGCAATTTAGCATGTAGTGAGATGTGAATTCTTCCATGCTTTGGTTTCCAGGCAACTTACACAAATTTTAAATCTGAATGTAAACGTACACACCCAGAACCGAATAAAATGATAAAAAGCTTAATGCCGTACCCACCCCCTCCCGTTTGCCACAACCCTTGGTAACTACAGCAAACAATCCTGGCCACTACCTGGCTCTGTAGAGATTCTGGAGATTAAACCTAGGAAGTAAAGACAAAGCTGCTGTGAGTAACTCCTTTTGTTGCAAAATGAGTCATATTTCTCTAATGTGAGTACATTGTGCATATTCTGCCTCCAAGGTCTTGTGGGAGAGGAGGGATCTCTCCTCAAGGGAACTGGCTTTATTATTAAGAGAGTGGATTTTTTTTTTCCTGTCCTTTGAATTAGTCCTACATTAAGGTTCTTAGAAGTTGTATTGTATATCTTGTTACTGTCAGCAACAAGCTCCGCCCACAAAGGGATATGAGATTTCCTGAGTTTGGACTTCTGTAGTCTCCCCACTCTCTTCTCTAGATCTCAGGACTTACTGCTTCTCATTAAGTCCAGGTTACCTCTGAACGGGGACCAGGACCCACCCAAGGGTATTCTTTCTTGCTTCCACTGCCATCAGGAGGGAGATGACAGGAGAAGACCTGGGGTGTGGCTTAATGGCTGCTGGAGATTTGGACTTGAAGATAACCTTGTGGAGTTTACAGAAGAGCTGGGTTTAATAGGATTGCCAGTTAATGTGGCACTCTGAATGATCTTATTAGAGCAGGCACTGTTGAGATTCGCGCGGAGAACACACCAGCTCTCTAGGTTTGGAAAGAAGTATTATTGTATGCCGATTGGATGGACAGACGTCCAGTGGAGCACCTGTGGAGATGTGCCCGATGCCTTGAAATAATGTAGTAACCTAATGGCAGGAAGGGCTAGCGTGGGATCAGCCAGGCCATTCTTCATGCCTGGAGTCTACTGACTAACGTGGATCAATGGCAAGAAGTCCAGATAAAAGTGCTCTTACGTGGATAAAGAATAAGATCTGGGAGAAAAGTGGGTTTTGTTTTGTTTTTAGGTTTTTGCCACAGGGTGTGTGGGTTTGCTGGAGACAGAAAGAGAGGAAAGTGAGAAATAGCACCCCCTCCCCACCAGGGGAGATGGCCATGCCACAGTCCCTTTTCCTCCATTATTCTCTCATGTTTTGGGGCACTCACGCATGCATGCACACACACCTGGTATGATTTTCAGGCCACTGTGTCTGAGATTCGAACTGTGGTCAGCCATGTGGGAATCCAGCACCTTAGCCACCACGGCACCTGCTGGCCTCCAGATCTGGGAGAAAAATGTTGAACAATTGGATGTGATCAGTCTAGAAGTACATTCAGTATTCTGAATATTGGCTGGCCCAGCAAGAGTGACTGGTACCCGGGTTCTAACCTTTATGCCTGTAGAGGAGTCTTCCAGTTCCTCTCAGCTTATAAACTCTCCTTCAGGAGGAACCGAACACTTGCCATCTTTCATTCATCCCTTTAATCAAAGGAGGTAGTTAAAATCTACTGTTTTTCATAGTACAAAGTTTAAGTAATTTAAATTCTGTTCACAGGTTTAAGAATGATAGTTTTGAAAATAATAAATCAATATACTGTATTACTTCTTGAGATAGTTAATGGATTCATGTTTCTAGATGTCTCTCTTCAGGGAGTCATGAGTTCACAAAAATCTGGGTCACAATTTCTAGTGCCCTCCTACAATGAGACACAATATTTTACTTAAGTAATACTTCTCTCAAAAACTTTAGGGCGGGCTGCATAAACAGCAGCTTAGGAGTTTGCTAATTTGTTTATCCCTACTATAGGCATCATGTTTCTTTGTTTATTCAGTCATTCATTCAATTTTGATGTTATTAATATTAAGAAATCTATTAAATAACCACTGGCATTATTTACTGTCAAGAACAATGGTTTGCAATGGCAGACTAAAAACTGCTGGGGTTTTTTCTTTTTCTTTTTTCTTTTTTTCAGAGTTAGTAAAAAAAAGCTTTCAAGTTGTGAAATTTTTATAGTTTCTGCATGATTGATAGATTTACTTTTCCCACAAAACTAAAGCATGTTAAAGATAGTATTTGAATTTAATTTAATTCTGGGAACATAACAATAGCATTGGGGCATTTATGAGGCACAGCAAGGAGGGCAAAGGCCTGTCAGCCTTGCTTTCTTTTTTCCTTTTCTTTCTTTTTTTTTTTTTTTTTTGAGAGAGATTTTTGCTGTAGGGTGTGTGTGCTTGCCAGACAGACAGAAAGCAAGAAATCACACACCCCATCCCCCCGCCCCCAGGGGACTGGCCACGTGCAGTCTGTTCTCCTCCACTGTCCCCTTGGGATTTTGGGAATACTTGCACACGCACCTGGCATGAGTTTCAAGCCTCCAGGTCTGGGACTTGAACCACAGTCAGCCATGTGGGAGTCCAGTGATGCCACCACTATGCCGCCTGTGGTCCAAACCTTGCTTTATTAAACCCCACACAACAGAAGCTTGTGGATGGTCTCTTCTCAGTCCCAGTGCATCTGGATAGGTCAGGGAGGGAAGAGGCAGGTGGTCTGGGAACGCTGAGACCTCAGCCACCCCAGAGAGCTCTGGTGCCCAGGCTCCTTCCCACAGCCTTGGGCCTATATCCACTGAAACAATTGCATGTTCAAAACCAAGAAGCCGTTACTTTCCTGTCCTTTGTAAAGTGCTCAGCCTCTTTTCTATTTTATTTAAGCTCCTTAGAATCGTGTTGCTAAGAATAATGGTTTTCCAAGGAACTGGAGAGGAAGGACAGCTGTCATCATGGTCTGCAGTCCTCTAAGAAAGCAGACATTCAGATGCAAAGCAAAGGTTAGGACCAGCCATAGGACCCCAGCAAAGCCCACCATGACCACCCTTTTCTGCAGGAACAGCGTGGAGACCCAGGCTAAGTGCATTTCCTCTTGGCCCTGGTTTCCAGCTTTATCATAACCTGTCTTCATCTTCGTAATGAAAGATGGTAGCAGGGGCCCCCCTCCCCTCCAGTCCCGCTGACTAGGCATTCTAGGGATGCCTGCTGGTGATGGGCACAGGTCTTCCTGGCTTCCTCCTAGCACCTGTGCCTGGAGGTGGGGTGCACAGCTTGCCCTCCCTCTTACGGTGAGGCAGGCTCTGAATTTTGGATTACTCCAGTTCCTCCCCTGCCTGTGCAGCACCACAGGGATGCTGGACCATATGCAAAGATAAAACACTGACCTAAGTGTAGATCAAGCTGGACATTTCTTTTCTGGTGGAAGATGCAGTAAAATGTTGCACTTTAGGGCCAGCTGGTGGCATGGTAGTTAAGATGGCTTCCACATGGCTGCCTGCAGTTCGAGTCCTAGACCTGGCAGCCTGAGAGATGCACTGGGTGATTGTGAATGTGTGCCCCGAGTCCCAGGAGGAGAATAGAGGAAAGGGGATTGTGGTGTGGTCATCACCCTGGGAAGGGGATTTCTCACTTTCTCTCTCTCTCTCATCAGCAAGTGCACATACCCTGTAACAAAAAACTGAAAATAAATACAAAGAAAAAAATTTTTAAGGTACCCTTTTTTTTTTTTCCCAGTGAAGAGTATCCCTGGAAAGATACTCGCATATATAACAGTGTGAACTTTGAAATATATCATAATCAGGCAGTTCCAGACAAAATTAAGTCTCCACACAAAGAGGAAAAAAGCGGGTAAAGAGCCTTGATCTTGCAGAGGAATGTGTTTTGCAGTAAAAATGAGGCTTTAGCCTTTTTCCCATTCTTTCAACTACTATAGACATTTTTGTCAGGCTTCTCAAGCCCGGAGGCTGTGTTCCTGAACAAGAACTTAGGCAGGTTTAACAGACGTAAATGGAACATTGGGGGCAAAGGAAGACCCCACTGCTGCTTGTGCTTCAAATAGTATAGAAAATGAGAAAATTGATGTGTACAGGAAAAAGAGTAAAGGAAATTATTCAGAAATAATATTCTTTTAATCAGTTATGTAGCAACATAAAATTCTACTGTTGCTAGATTGTAGTTGTGTACTGCGCATTCAGAATCCTGGGGGTTGTGTTTGTGTGTGTGTGTTGGGGGCAGGAGGGGGGACTTAAAAAGTACAATAAACCAGGCTGTGATCTCACCATATGTGTTGCATTGAACACAACTCTTCTGCATTTAATGAAGACTTCAGCCTTTAGGGGTAAATAAAACACCACTAAACAGGGATAGCCTGAATATTTCTTACTGGCTGTAATAATTAAAGCCATGAAAAAGGTGGTGGGGTTATGTTACTTATTAACTCGAATCGCTCTTAGATTTGATCAAGACCCGGTTGCCTGTGGCGCTTTGTTTCATGTTTGTCCTTTGTTTCTTTGACACGCTCTGCCCTGGCCTCAGTGGCGCTATAAAAGCAGCAAAGCAGTTAAGAAGCAGACCCAAAAGATTTGTGGACCACCTATCCAGCCTTCTTCTCGTCCCAACCCACTAACCCCAACAGACTTTTCAGCTTCTAGAATTGAGCCTGAAATCACCTGTAAAGCTGCATATGCAGGGCTTGGGCAAAGGGCCTGGGAGAATCCTTAACCCTTTCAGAAGGAAGCTGATGAATTCAGGTGTAGCTGAGAGCTTTTAAAGGATCTTTTTATTTTCCTTGCATACTGAGCCAAACAGGCTAAAAAGCAGCTTGATTCTAAGAGGAACTTGGAGTTCAGATGTATTAGTTTCTTGTTGCTGCTGTAACAAATTACCACAAATTTACAACAAAACAAGTCGTTATGATCTGACGCTGTCTGCAGCTCAGAAGTCTGCAGTCAGTCCCATGGGCTAGCACCGGGTTTTCAGCAGGGCTCCCTTTCTTGCTGTGGGCTCTGGGGGAGAATCTAGTTCCTTGCCTTTTCCAGGTCATCGAGGCTGCCTGGGTAGCTGGGCTCAGTGGCCCCTTCCTCCATCTCCAAAGCCGACAGCTTTGGCCCAGTCTTTTCACACTCCTGTTGCTCTGGTTCTCTTTCCTGCCAGCCTTCGCCACTTAGAAGGTTCCTTGTGACTATATTGGGTCTATCTGGATAATTCAGGCTAATTAGTCTCATCTCAGAGTCAACTGATTAGCAACCATAATTCGATCTGCAACCAAAATTCCTCTTTGCCACTTTGACACTCTCAGGTTTCAGAGAGAGGATTGTGGCCATTTGTCCTGCCTACCGCATCAGAGGATGTGGATGATATAAAGGGTGGTGAGTTGGGGAGTTCGTAGTGTTGATAGTCGACACAGTGGTATTGTAAATGCATTTTCAGTAGTTTGTAGCTCCTTACAACTTCTTATAACTGCTATTAGGAAGTATCATATAGATACACACATGCATAACATTGGGTCGTTGGGAAAGTTATGATGTATTTTCCTATGCAGAAATGAGTCATGACTTTCCTGATGACTTATTATATGCTGTAACAACAGAAAAAGTCATATCTTTGGCTTAAATGGGATTTTTGTTTTACTAAAATGTCTAACATGCTAGCTACTAAATATAGAGAGAAATGTATGTTTGTTTATCCCATGAGGGAAAGACAGCTTTCCCAACAAAGTCTTGACACCAGGATCCACCCCCACCTCAGCCACCCCAGATCACAGGTGTACTCAGGTTTCTGGGTGCAAACACTGAACCTTGCCACGTGAGCGAGCCTTACAGAAGGCTCACTGAGTTTTACACCTGGAACAGCCTCCTAAGGAGAAGTTGAATGTGGCAAACAACTAATTCATTGATTTTGCTTGAGGGAAATTGGCATTTCTACTCTAAATAGTCTATCATAATTTTATTGATTTTTGTGGAAGATTCAATTAATCATTTGGTTTGTCTTACGATTTTTATGCTATAATTTGTTTTTATTGCCATTTGACTTTATAGGAAAACGTCTAATACACATGATATTCTTTTCAACACTAAACATCCTTTTTAGTATACCCATCTGTAAAGTTTTTATGTAATTTTAATGACTGAGTACATGTTTAAGGCTATGGGTTATGTGTACCCATGTTTCCAAGCCATTGCAAAGTCAAGTGAGACAACAGAGGTGACATGTTCTCTGGTAGAAAAAGTCATTTGCATTTGCATAAAGCAGAGCTTCTTTGGAAGCTGTCAACAGCTTCTTGGTAAAAATGTCCCTGAAATACATATGACATTACCTGTAATGGCTTTCTTTGCTGGTGAAATTAATGGTCTAAGGCCTTTATACCATTGTATTTCTCTTTTAAAGTTGACCCTATTTTAACAAGTTTTCATCGTTCTGTTGCTAAGAACCACTACTAAGGGCACAGGAGTGCGGCTTTGGTCCTGCTCTAAGCAGGTTTCTTCCATTCAAAACTGGCTGGATGCCTATAGGGGGGAGGGCTCAAAGAAACGACATCCCAGGCATGCGAGGAGCGCAGTGCCCAGGCAAGGGCACTCCGGTGTAGGCAGGAGTAGGCTAACAGCCTATATGAAAATGAATGAGAATTAAAAACCCAGGAAACAACAGTGGTGCTAGAGGGTAGACTGGAAAAGGTGGTCCTTGAACGGCAGTCGAAGAGTGGGTAGCCCAGGCAAAGGGACTAAAAGTGATTAGTAGCGGTTTGACTGCAGAGAGGTTTTAGATTTGAGGAGAGAATTGGGACTGGAATCAGGCATATTGAACAGCACACATTGGGGTGTACATGTCACTGTTTCAGTGTGGGGACAGAAAGGAAGGAAACCAGCATCTGAGTTGCGCTTTAGCAGAAACCCACCCAGTGGCAAGGTGGGCCTGGTGCACTAGAGTCAGTGTTGGCAACAAAGTAGAAAACTTACTTGGTGAATGGTTTACATCTGGTGGTTACAGTGGGTAGTAGGGTCCCAAGTGGTGTCCGTCACCCACAACATCTTAGACTATGCACAGTTGGCCTTTAAAGAGCATGGGGAGGAGGGAGGATTGTTGAAAATTCACACCCAGGAGCAAAGTGAGTCTTCAGAGAGAAGGGGCTGCAGCGTTGAGCTAGGTGTTTTCTGACACCTTGGAGAGTTGGGTTGAGTTGCAGGGCTCGTGCCCAAGGTCATTCACTGAGTGGGCAGGCAGGAGTAGACCTGGTCTAGTTGACAAGCCCATGATGCCTCTAGTGCCTGCTAGTTGTGTTACTGGGAAAAGAGGACAGGTTTCACCAGGCATGACCTGCATGCAGAGACACGCAGGGAAGGGGATGCAGGCTCTTTGTTTTCTGAGCAATGCCGAGTGCCCTGCTGGCTGGATGCAGCCCAAGACTCCATCCCCTCTCACCAGTGAATCCATTTCCCCAGCCGGCGCAGTCTCTGTTCCTTCATCTTCACTGGTACTATGACACTGGGATCCCGTAAAAAGGCCCCAAGTCAGCACGACCTTACATTGTTCTGACTTCTTTGTAGTGGGTGAGCTCCGGGCTTTAGAGCCTGCTTTTGGGCACATGGCAGTTTCCCTAAACATTTTGTCCCAGTCTTCCTCACATGTTCCTGTAGTCCTGGACGCTGGGTCCTCTCAGTGGAGGAGGTAAGGCCCAGGAGTCCCGTGTGTTCATCCCAGGGCCTCAGCTTCAGAACGGGAGTTACTCGTGGCCTGGCTTGCTGTATGACAGCTGTCCTCTCCTAAGAACTAGGTGGTTTCATTTTTACCCCATTCATAATCATTGTCCTTGCACTTCTAATGTACCAGAAAGTTATTTTCTTTCAGAGATAGGCTCCAGAGACAGATGTCAGTGTAGTTTTCAGTGTCACCAAGCTAAGTTGAGATCAGGAGTTGATTTAGGGCAGCACCATCCAGCGAGCCCCTTGGAATTGTCAGTGGTGCTCTAAGATTTGGTTTTGAAATGCCATCACCGTCCCCCAGTTTGAAGAGAGGTAGGTGGGCAGGGTGATTTGCAGGTGACTTCAGCATTGCTGGCCAGCCAAGTACGGAGCTCCCCTTAGAAAGGAAAGGGGGAATTGTTTCCCAGGTGCAGGTTTTTTAAAAAAAATCATTTCATGGATTAGGGCCATCGATTTGACATCCATAAAAGGAAACAGTAATTATAAAAATAGCTTGAACTGATAATATGGGAATCTTTGAGAAGTGAAATCTGTGCTACTAGGGAAAACTGTTTATCTGAAGTGGTGATACTCTCAAGACAGTATGTGTTTGATCGTAAGGCTTACTCTCTGCCTTTCATTTGAAAGGAAAATTACAGTTTGACCAATAGCTTAATTGACAATGACTTTATGCATTTAAAAATAAGTTTATGTGAGCAGTGAGGTTGATAGCACGAGATATCGGATATTTACTTTTGCAAGAATATTTTGGTGTATTTTATAAAATTTTGACATTTCTATCTTGTAGAATATTTAATTTCTCTACATAGATTTCATGAGTTTCTCAAACTGAAAAGTACTTTAAGAAATTTACTGATTTTTCCTTTTGAGAAAGCAATGTAATACACTGTAAAGTTATATGTAATCCAATGTAATATAAAGATGATTATGATAATAAAAAATAAAAAAGCTATGATGATATTTTTTAAAAAAGAATTTTTTATGATTTTTATGTTCTTACACATTTGAAAACTTGCATAAAATTTATTAATGTTTTTAATACTTAGAGAGAGGTGTTCTTTACACCAAGAAATTGCCTTAGCTAAGAAAAACTTCTCTTTCTAATCTTGGAATTTTTGAGAAGGATAAATTTGGGGGGATGTTTCCTTTGAAGGAACCTCCTTCCTGTGTCCTCAGTTGCTCCCCATGTTTATTTCATCTGCAGAATAAGTATTTGGGTGTCCTTCCTATATTTTTATCTCTTGGGCACGTGGTTTTCATAGTTTGAGCATCTAAGAATGTCATCTTATTTTCAGGACATTAAAGTTTTAAGTTTTTTTAACATTTGAAAGTGTTTGCCTTTGTTTTGTTTCTACTTGTTTAAACTTGAAATTAGTTGATTTTCTTTTTGAAGATTTAATTTTTAAAAATCAGCTATTTGTCATACTAATGTTTACAGCAGCAAAGAAAATACTTGAGTATAAATTAGTTTTGGGTAACACGAACAGTTAAAGAGTTCCTTTAAAGTTGTTCAGTAAGTCTTCTAAATGGATGCAGATTACTTCAAAGATCAAAACAGTACTGGCAAATAAAGTATGAGAAGGCGGTTTTTTGATGTTTTATTTTTCTAAGCTCGTATTTAATGGTTATAATTTTACTCATCCTTGAAATTCAACTGTATATTTAAAACTAGATGAAGAGTTTAATACCCAGAACTTGTGAATGAGGGATGATCATTTTGTAGGAAAAACAAGGCCTGATTACATCTTGTTGTGAGCTAGATTCCTTTGTTTTGATTGTTTTAAAATGCGTCTTCAAGAAAGGCTTGCTTCAGATTTAACGCAGATGAATAGCTTTTCCCATCATTCTTAAAGTAGTTATCCTAGTTCATAGTAGTTGGAGCTTTTGCGTTTGTAGGGGTTTGTTCTTGTGACCTAAAGGTCACAAGATCCCAGTAAACTGGGATCACAGCAAAACTGGAAACAGAACTGGCCTCTTGTGTGCTGTGCCAGTGTTCTGATTGTATGGGGCAAAGATGCCAGTGGCTAGCCATTAAAGCAGTCCTTGCACCCAGGATACCTACTTCTGGTTTGATGTGTTTTCTTCCTCTTTGGACCAGGTAGACATTCAACTGATTTCATTTTGAACAATTTGCAGCCTCTTCCATTGCGGTGTAAGAAGTACCAGGATTGTTTATAGAAAGATGCCCCTGGGGACCAGCAGTTAACGTAATGGCTATGTCTCCGGACTCCCATGTAGTCAACCGGACTCCCATGTAGTCAACCGCGGTTCGCCTCCCGGACCCAGTGGCTTAAAACTGACGCCGGGTGTGTGTGCGTGCATGCCCAAGATCCCTAGAGGAGAACAGAGGAGAAGAGATTGCGGTGTGGCTATACCCCCTGGGGGGTTATTTCTTGCTTTCTGTCTCTGTCTCTCTCTTGTCTGTCTGGCGATCGCACGTGCCTTATAGCAAAAAACTCTCAAAAGAAAAGGAAGAAAAGGAAGAAAGGAAGAAAGGAAGAAAGAAAAGAAAGATAGAAAGATAGATAGATGCCCCCGGTGGTTGTCCTGGTTTACTCATATGCTCTATAAACTGTAAGGAAACACTCTTCCCACATCTCTGTGCACAAATTTCCACCAGGTGACACAGGAACAGTTTTCTGCTGGAGGGAGGAAACTTAGCTATTTAATATTTTTTTCTGTGTTTTTCTTTTTTCTTTGTTGGTTGTAGTGGGCATGGTCTGTTTTCCACAGAAATGCAAATATCCTTGTAAAACGGCATGAACGATAGAGGTTTAACTTTTTATTTAAATGCCATGTACAATAAGAACAAGTCGTCACATTCTATAAATTAGAGGCGAAATTGCTACAGCTATGACTGCCTTTGTTCTCAAAGCCATTTGAATCGTAGGCTGTGTTGGGACTGGTTTGTACAGTAACTGCTGAGACGAGAACTTCTAATTAGAGTAATTGCCAGGTGGGAGCTGAGCGGGGCGGAGCCGGTGCCCTCCGCCAGGGGCGTGGCGGGGTAGGGGTTCCGAGTCCTGGGAACGAGTCCAGCC
>NW_006205008.1:220218-222805 GCF_000334495.1 Tupaia belangeri chinensis
CAGGGCGGGGTGGGGCGGGGCTGGGCGGGGCGGGGCGCGGCGGCCTTTGCAGGGATTGGCCCGAGGAGGAAGAGGCGGGGCGAGGTGCGGCTGCGAAGATATTAGCTGGCCCGGGCGAGGCAGGTAGAGCTGCGCTGGCCCAGCCCGCCCCGGTGCGTTCGCAGACGTAAGTAAGACTGAGCCCTTCCCCTGCGCCTTCTCTGGCAGGCGGGCGTCAGAAGGCGGGCGTCGCGGTGGGCCCTGGGCGGCCGACCGGGACTGGTTGGGGCAGTTAGAGCGAATTCTTCATCTCTGAGTCCCTTCTCCTTTTCTTCCTCCTGGCCTCAGGCTTTCCAGCCCGGGGGGCCTTAGAAGTGGGGTGTGGGGGACAGGTGAACTGCCGCTTCCTAACCGTGTCCTCATTCTGCTCACAGCTAACCGCCATTCTGTGGAATTTGCGTTCCCACTGCCATGGCTATATTATTTTATGTGAATGGGAGTTCTCTGCCTTCGAAAATGCTGTCGGATGCCCTGGCTGGCTGTGGCTTTTGTTCGCTTGCTCCGGCAGTGGTTGTAAACGCTTCCAGTTTAGCGGGCGCATTCAAGGGCATAGGTGTCGGGTGCTGGGTTCTCGCGGGTTCCGTTTGCCAAAGCCTTCCAGGCAAACATACATTCTGGTGCGCCCAAGAAGGCTCATTTAAAGGACAAATCCTGCAGGAAAATAGTAATGTAAATTACCGGTTTACACTTGAGTTTTCTTTAGAAAACATTCAACAGGTTAACTTAGTTTCTCTTCACTATGTTCTTTCTCTTTCTCTGTCAAGGTGTGTGTGTGTGCCCGCCCACCCGCCGATCTCCGGGTGGTTTTTGGTCTTTGGTATCAATTCCTAGGAAACATTCTTAGACAGAAACTTAACCCAAATGCTGGACAGCTAAGCACCGACATAAAAGAGCCGCATTTTAAACTCTGACTCTAGAGAAAACTTTGTTTGGGTTGCCCTGCAGGAAGCAGCGGGCTCAGGTTTTATTTCTGTCTCGAAGGTAGCTATTACATGCTCTTCAAGTTTTGAGATCAGCACCTGCGTCGGGAAATCGGCAGAAAAGTGGTTCTCAACGTTGTTTGGTAATTTTAAAATACGTGTATCTGCACTTCACTTTTTGGGGATATGTGAACACCGGGTTGGTACATGTATCTTTGTTACCGCACAAGTAAAGCCGTGGGAATTCAAAAGGTGGAAAACAATAGTGACCAAAGAAGTATTTTTTTTGTTGTTTTTTAGTTTTAATTTTATATGAAAATCTTCTAAAAACTACATAAAACTACATTTCACTTTCTATTTTTGAAGACAGACTCTGTACTAATTTATACAGAAAAGCTGGAATACTGAATAAAGGGAAAGTATGGTTTATTTCCTTAAACTATTTCCATGAAAAAACACTCAAAAAATTTAGATATTTCTTACATTTCCTGTTATTTCTAAAAGTTATTTCCAATGATGTCAAAAATGTGTTCCAGTAAAGCAATACTGAACTTGCCTGACGTGAGCACATTATACATACATGAAGAAAGATGTAAAAATACTAGAAATGCTAAAACGTAACAATTTTTGTTAAACATTTAGAAATTTATTAGGAATATAGCATGTTTGGGAGTTCAGATCGCCACTAAAAAGCACATCTTACTTAATACTGTGCATGCCGACACCTGTGTGAAGTTCCCCGGCCCTCAGACCTGCTAGGATTTTAGAGCCATACTTAGCCACTACGCGTGTGTAACTGTTTTGCATTTTTGAAGATTGACTTCTCTTGACTTTGAATTACTTGAATTCATATAAGAGAATTACTTCCATGGCAGCAAACAAAGCCTCATTTCAGATTCCCTGCTCCTCTCTCTGCTTCTGGGTCCTAGCTGGAACTTACGGTAGATCTAGGATGATAACGCCTGAACCCTTATAGCAGAGAAGAAAAGAGCATTTTGCTCTAAAAGAATATCTTTATAATACTCTTCCAGTATACTTGTTTAGTTAGGAATAGTTTTGTCTTGATGGGAAGTGCTTTAATGTAGGAACTAGTAAACCATTTGTGTACAGCATGCGGTGTTGGCCTAAACAGACCTAGTTTGGTTGGCATTCGTGCAGTTTTGTTCTGTTTCCCACTGGTGTATCTGTTTCGCCTTCTCACATGACCCACACCCACAAGACAGCCGTTTGTCTTTCATACAGAACACTGGCCCAGTAATTGCTCTTATGCCCCTCAGATGAGTGGTATTGGGCAGGAAGAAAGAAAAGGAGAAATTTAAAATTAGTATCTGAAACTTTTTCCTGCCTTTCTTTCTCCTGAAGTTGAATCCATTTCTCCCTCAACAATATTAATTTCCCTAAGTGTCGATGTAACCCTTACCGAATTAATCCTTTGCTCTATTCCTCATGACACTTTCAGAGTTAATCCGTACTATAAGATGTCTGGACTCGAATCCCAAAGCATACAGAATTTGAGTGAAACGTGAGTCCTGTGCCTTCCAGACACTAAATCGTTCTGTGAAATAGAGACATTGGATAGTAGATTGTATGGTACTCCCCACGGTTGTTTTTTGGTTTTTTTTTTTTTT
>NW_006205008.1:223132-241202 GCF_000334495.1 Tupaia belangeri chinensis
TTTTTTTTTTTTGGAGAGGTTTTTGCTATAGGGCGCGTGCGCTCACCAGAAAGACAGAGACAGAAAGTAAGAAATCACCCCCCGGGGGGGATGGCCACACTGCAGTCCCTTCTCCTCCCTTCTCCTCTCGGGATCTTGGGTACACACGCACATGTGCCCAGCATGAGTTTAAGCCACCGGGTCAGGGACTCAAACCGCAGTCAGCTACCCGGGAGTCCAGCAACATAGCCATTACACTAACTGCTGGTCCCATTATTTCACTTTTTGATATGGGGGGAACAGTAAGAACCTTTGGAGAGTTACCATGTGAGGATCTAGAAGGGCCTGGCAAGCCAAGAGTTAGTGATGTGCAGAGCTTTTCCTACTCCTCCACATTTCTTACCAGGTGATTGTGTTGTGCATGTATACCAACTGCTCGGGAGCTAAGACGGCCATTGGGTACCCACGTTTATAGCCAGGCCTTTTATTCTTTGCAGATAATGGGCTCACAAAGGGCAGCAGGGGTGGAGCCATTTTATTAGAATTGTCTGCCACTTTGAATACAATCTGAATTTCTTGCTGTTCCTGATGCAACCTCTAGAACTTTTCCTCTGCACTTACTAGTACTCTAAGAATTGGCTCTTAGGCCAAGGAATAGCAGGTAGCAGGAGGTTGCACAGGAAAGGTAGCTGACAGGCAGAAAAATAAAATTTGTGAAGGAGAGAAGTTTCTTTTAATTGTTAGTTTTTTTTTTTTTTTTTTTTTTTTTGTAAAAAAAAAAAAAAAGCAACTTTATTCCTTTATTTTTCCAGCAATAATTCATGTGGTTTGACTCACCAGTTGCTCCCACCTCCCCCGCCATTCCTCTGAGTTGTGCTTGGCTGTGCATACATTTAAGAATATATGTTTCTTTGTCAACTTTGTGGCAGAAAACACCTGACACATGGTACTAAAATTTATGCCCTGTTTGGATTTGGTAGAAATTACAGATCATAGCAAATAAAATCTGACCTAAAGATATTTATGTTTTCTTGACTAAGAAGAAGAAAGAACAGGAACTGGGAGTAATGGAATGTTGGTGTTTTAGATTTCAGAACAAATACCCAAGAGTGGAATGTATTATAAATTACACTCCTTACTTCCAAATATGTAAAGAGTGTGTGTGTCTATACCTGAATCCCTTGTCCAGCTTGGTTTCTCCTTTGTCCTGTTACATGTCCTCACCTCACAACGTGGGTTATTGTCATTAAATTCCTTTGTAGCTTTTTTTTTTTCAGCTGTTAATTTTGATCATTAATAATAAAAAAAAATCTTTAATAGGAAGTTTTAACAAGGAGACTAGGGAATGCAAAGAGATAGATTTCTCTAAGGGGTACTGTAGAGTTTTTACACAGAGTAAAGTAGGTTACAACCCCTCATACCATCTAACTTATTTATTAGCTTTCTAGAAATATTACAGAGCTATCATTTCAGTGATTACAGTCAATTACTACTGAAGTGGCATTTCTGTCATTTACCATTTGACTTTTTAAACATGAAAAATCATAAGCCAGATCTGTTATTGTGCAGAATGTTTATAAACCTTAAGCTGATGAATTGGCATTTGTATTTTTTGGGTTTTAAAAGTGAGAATCACTTCTAGTTTGATTTTTCATGAGTAGCTATATACATTTGCTTTTAATATATTCTTGTAAATCACTGAATTGTTATATTTACAGCTATTCCTGCAGATATTGTTACATTACTTCATCTCTCTGTTTGCCATTCAATCCTTTATTTCAGTTTGATAAACATTTGAGTATCAAGCATAAGGATAGGTAACACATGATATGAGCAAGGTTTGGTTTCTGTCTTTAAGGAGTTGCCTTAAAAATGTCCATTCTTGGGCCAGCAGGTGGCGGCATGATGGTTAAGGCGCTGGACTCCTGCATGACCCACCTCGGTATGAGTCCTGGACCAGGGGACTTGAAAATCATGCAGGGGGGCTGGCAGGTGGTGTGGTGGTTAAGGCGTTGGACTTCCACCTGGCTGACCATGGTTTAAGTCTCGGGCCTGACAGCTTGCTTTCTCTTTCTCTGTCTCTCTCTCCTCTTTGTCCCTTTCTGGTCAAATTAAAATAAGTAAATAAATAAAGTTAAAATAACATTTAAAAAAAGAAAAGAAAATCATGCAGGGCACATGTGCGTGCATGCATGTGTGCTCAAAATCTTAAGTAGAGAGTGGAGGAGAAGGTAATGTGGCATGGGTGTCCCACAGGGGGTGATTTCTCACTTTCCCTCTCACTGTCTCCAGCGCCCTATGGCCAAAAAAAAAAAAAAAAAAAGCCACTCTTTATAGAAATTAAAATACATATTTGTTTAAACTTGGTTATCTCTTATTTAAACTTGAAAAGGATCCTAGTTTTTTGTACATGAAATTCCAAAGTTAGTATTTACTGTTTTCTGTAACTTTAGTTTTTCCCTCATTTACTAATCATAAAATCGCAAGGAAAAACTGTTCCCAGACAGAATATTAATAAAGGTTGCTTTTCATCAGCATGTGATGGTGTGATGTCGTGTATCATATATATTCTCAAAATATTTGGAGAATTTTAAGTTCTTCTGTGTTTCTCCTTTCCACAGAGCTAATATCTTACAATTAATGGTATTAGCGTTTGTCTTTGTGGACAAGTATTGAAATCAGGACCTTGGGGGCATATGTTATTTTTAAATGCCGTGAAAGCTACAAGCTAAGAGACTTTCTGCGTGGACATCAGTGCAGGGAGAGCCTGTGACTAATTGGACTTGCTTCCAGAAGCCCCTGGTTTCCACTTTGCTATCTCAGCACTTGTCAGAGCACGCGCTTTTAATCATTTACATATTTCATTGCTTTTAGATTAGGTTACGGTAATGAATTTCTTCATAAAGTAGATCTTCTCTCCATTAAGTAAATTACTAAGGAATATTTGTAGGATGATTTAAGAATGTATTTCAGCCTGACTTGGAGGCAGGAAAGGAAGGGAACGAGGTGGTAAGGGGAGGTCAGGCAGCTGATTTTAGGTCACTCAGAAAAAGTTGACACAGAGTTCCTTAATTTCTTTTTAGATATCTTTACAAAGCTGGTAACCAAAGTCATCCATATTCAACATGCTATTCAGAACAGTTTTTCCTTCGATTATATTTCTTGCCATCTCGCCTTACTCTACACATCATCCCATCCCTTCTTTGTAGCAGCTGCATAGCACTTCCCCACACAGCTCTGCACAGGCTGGGTTTTCACTCCCTGAGCCAAAGGTGTATTCATTTGCTGGGCTGTGGAGAGTGGTAAGTTAGTGTGTAACTAGATTTCGAGCCTAGAAAACAGCACTTTCAGTTACGAACTGAGGTCTATAAAAATGTACACACTCATTCAAGGTAAATATATCAGGTATTAGATACACTATAAATTTAGATAAGAGCATTAATTCTAAGGAAACAAAATGAAGCAGATTGCTATGAAAATGAAACTGAATACAAGAAAAGTTAGAAATACTGTCTGGTACATTAAATTGTGTCCCAGTTTCTTTAGAAATCCTTAAACAAGTCATGCATGAACATGCCACTGTTGTCATGGCAGGGCAGACAGACTGAATCACTTAGGGACTTAGCATTTCTTTCTCATGAGTGATAATTTTCTTAAGCAAAAAAATTCAGATGGAGAGAGTTCTCCCTTTTTGCCCCTGTGTTGATTAGTCTGGCAGGTCCCAGGGTAGGGGAGGCAGACATGAGGATCCCAAGCTTCTCTTGCAAAATCCTTAATTTGAGTGTTTATGATGCATTTTCCAAATGGTAAACAACATACAATATAAGTGTACATGTGATTATAAGAGATCCAATTGACAAAGAATTGCATTCTGTTTATGGTTAGTGTCAGATTACATCTAGTTTGAGTATTATTGGGTCGGTGGCAAAGTCATGATGTATTTCTCTATGATTTTTCCAACAACCCAGTATTTTTTTAAAAGAATTATTTTATTGAACTTTATTTTAATTTGATCAGAGAGGGGCAGAGTGAGAGAGGGGGGAAAGTGAGGAAGCAAGCCACCAGGTCTGGGATTTGAACCACAGTTGGCCATATAGGAGTCCAGCGCCCATAACTACCACACCACCTGCCAGTCTCCCAGCAACCCAATATTTTAAACAAAAGTGAAGAGAAAAAGCAGCATGTAGAAATGTGACAGTCACATCTGGAAATTTTAGATTGACTTATCCCAATAAATTATTTCAGATAGTGTTTGCTAATGATGGTGTCTGTTTTAGTCCCTATTTGCCACTTTTGAAAGCACCTTGACCAACTCAGGTTCAAAAGTACGGTCTTTTTAAACTGTAGCTATTAGAACTGTTTCCTTAAAATACAATAAATATGTCTTTTTTAGTGTTAAATGAATTCTGTAAATACTGCTTTTTAAATTTTTTCCAAAATTTGGCCATAGACATTCTCCCTAAATATGTTTGATAATCACAAATTCTACCAGAAAAGTATACATGCCTGTGGATTTATTTCTTTATTTTGAATTTACCAAATCGCTCTTAATTAGTGACTTAAATCGCTCTTAATTAGTGACTTTAATTTGGTAGCAAATCCAGTTCTATGCCACCAAAACAATGTGCACTTCGATTTTCAAGTTTTCACAGTTCTTTAAAATGTGTTAACTTCTAGCTTGAACATGTAAAGAGCAGTTTCATTTTCAAAGTTGTCTTTTCAAGTAGCAGTTCAGATCGAGTAAGTTTTTCCTCTGAACAATTTACTAATTTAGACTAAAGATACATTAATTCTATCATGATATCTCAGCTAACAGCTCATAGGCAGACCTTGCACGTGTATACAGTATCAAATGGCCTGTTTTTGTTATGTCACAATGTTTATCATTTAAAGAATAAAAGAGATGGAAGAAGATCATTTATTGACACTTCTGAAGAATGCGGTGCTGGCCAGGCAAACGTGGGGCAGGCAAGGTGGCTACCTTGGCTTCTGTGACTTAGCGTCTTCTTTCCTTTTGGGGTGTGGAAGAAGTCTTCTGGTTTTGTCCTGTAGAACTTCTTCGATTATATCTAAATTTTGCCCAATGGCAGAGATCACCATGTGAAAATGTGTACCACGTGGAGATTTTTACTTACTTTGTTTTACTTGGTTCGAGCAGTGTCTCCAAGGTAACTTGGTTTGTCAATTCCTTCTTGTGTCCTGTTTCTGAGCTCTCACCCTCAAGGGTGCTCTGAGAATGAGAACTGTCACCTCTGGACTGCGGGGGTGGATTGGAGGTCTGTGGAGTGATGGTGTGTTTTCTGGGAAGAGTGGAAAGGACTTTGGGGAAATCTGATAAAAACCAAAGGCATTTATGTCTGTGGGATTCCTCTTTTGATCCAAGGGGCCGAAGACACTGTTCCCCCTTGTGACCCTACACCAAAGTCCTCTTCTGCAGGACTCAAAGGTTGACTACTTTCAGCCAAGCACGTTTGGACCCTGCTTGTGTTGAATCTCAGCCAGCAAGTCTCCAGCGGACAGGAGAATTGGAGAGTTTTCTCCCTCCCCCATTTCTTCTGTTTCTGTTCCGTGTAAACAGTTCCTGCCGTAGTAACATAGACAAATATAGCAGAGAATGCTTTTCTGGAAGAAGAATGCTCCTTAAGCATTTTTTAACCATTTTTGGGAAGAATTGATCTTTCTGTGTGTTTCAGACAGCCCGAAAGAGGGGGGAGGCCATTGCTGTAAGTTGAAGTGACATCATATGTATTGCCCCCATTGATCCGCTTTTAGTCTCCAGCCAGGATAAAAGGAAATGGCATCGGGAGGAAGCATGCTTCGTTTAGGCACAGATCCCAGAGTGATAATGGGGTAATAATAGAACTCACGCCACTGTCAGTCGGCGGCTGCATTAGTCCCAGGCTCATTCCCAGCTCGGTGCTGAGACTTCCTCCGTGTGTGGCTCCAGCGCCAGCTGGGCGGGGCTGGGAGGTGCCCTCCTTTGCTTTCGGAAGGGTGCGGGCAGTGGAGCTCAGCTGTGCATGGGTGCCGGTCCCTTGTCACAGGTTCCTGCTTGTGGCAGGTCAGTCATGAGATGTACCAGTTGCGTTTTCCGATCTAGGAGGTGAGCTGGCCTTTTCTGTGCATTGTCGTGCTAATAGGGATGGTGGCTGTCGGGCCTTGGTTCCCTGGGTGGTCTTCTGGGAGCTCTGAGTGAATGATGGAGTGAGTGATGTCCCCATAACAACACTAAGAGGCTCCTGGGAGAGTCGGGGGTTTGTTTCCTTTGTGCTGTTCTTAGGTTAGTAGGGTGGATTTGGTAAATTCCTATTTTCTTCCCAAAAGTCTATGCAGAACCTGTTTAAAGTTGTACAGTTTGCCTCAGTTGTTAAGTTGACTGGGAAGAATTTCAGATAGACTTTTCTCCTTTGTCCGTTTCTCAGTAATGAGTGACTTAAAACCCTACTTCTTCAGAGCAGAGTCCAGACATCTGAAATCCCTGACAAACAGCACCTGCAATTGGACTGGCCTCCTCTAGCGTTCCGTTGCTTGTGTTCGTTTGAGTAAGCGTTACCGTCTTCCAAAGTTCTCTCTTTCAAGTGACCCACATGACTTTGGCACCCTATAGTCTTACTTGGTCTAAATTTCTGGTGCAGATACATTTTTAAAATATTGAGCTGGTTTCTGTGTGGAAAAAATAATAATTGAACCCCTTCATTAATTCCTTGTTTGTGCAAAGGAAAGGGCTTTCATTGCTGTCCCATTGAACTTTGAGTATGAGCCCTGGTAGGCCTCTGGAAAGGAAGGTGGGTTCTTTTGTAATGTTTAAAGAAGCTACTTTCTTAGAAGAGAGGCTTAGAGACACGTACTTGATTTTTCTTGATCACTTCATAGTCTGACTGAAGTCATAGCTGTCTCCTTAAGTATTGTGTATTAAAACACAGTTGGCTAGAAGTCATGTGAAACTTAATTTGATGTCTACGTGGGTGGGAGTGGAACGATCCACACAATGTTTCCCATTAGCCCTGTGCCAGCTGCCAGGGCGCGTCTCACCACCCAGCACTGCCCTTGAGCACATGTGCTAGTACGGTATGCAATATCTTTAAGTGCTTTGCAAACACTTTGGTTTGATTTCTTTCTCACTGTAGGGTGGATTTATAGGGAGCAAATGTTTATTTTACAGAGAGAAATGTACTATATTAAAGTGTACCTTCTACTTTTTCTTATGTTTTTAATATCCCCTTTTTAAAGTCTGTTATTTTATTTTTGGAGAAGTTTTTGCTATAGAGTACATGTGCTCACCAGAAAGACAGAGACAGAAAGCAAGAAATCACCCCCCAGGGAGGATGGCCACGCCGCAATCCCTTCTCCTCCATTCTCCTCTCGGGATCTTGGGCACGCATGCACACGCACCCGGCATGAGTTTAAGCCACTGGGTCTGAGACTCGAACCGTGGTCAGCTACATGGGAGTTCAGCGACATAGCCATTATGCTAACTGCTCGTCTCTATTACTTAATTTTTTAAAAATGATGTGATGTTTACTGACTTGTTTGTGAATGATTGCTGCTTAGATTTTACTTTCCCAAACAACAGTTGTTCACTGATTTTTCTCTATACTTTTCTCATTGTGTAGAAACTAGGTTTTCCTCCATAATTTAGAATAGTTAAAGTGGCAAGGTAGAAGTTACAGTCAAAAGCCAGATGGCTACAGGTTGTTTATCGAGAGTCTTTTCTGCATGCCGATTTTAAAGCATCAGACTAGCAGAAATCTCCTAGCATTGTGGAGGAATGTTCTCGTCCGGGCTGAACGAGTCCTCGTTGCATTCTGTCTGCCTCTGTACAAGCTGGCTCTTGCATCAATAAGTCATCAGCCCCTTACTGAGGGGTGTGGAGGCAGATACCTGGAGAGGGGTATTGGCCCTTGGGCTTTACCTCTGTCTGATTAGAGTCAATTAGACTTAGGAAAGAGTTCTAAAAGCTTGACTGCATATTTACTCCTTCTATCTCTGCTCTCCGTCTTTTTCAGGGGGTTAACTTTAAAATTATTTCCATCGTGTAAAATCTGGAGAGAACAAAAGCTTTTAGTGATCCTCTTAGTTTCTGTGTGCCGATGTGTGAGCTCTTGAGATGTGCAGTATGGGTTCAGTTACTCTGATAGGTTTATGTGAGTAGTTCTTGGATTTTAAACTGGAGTTGTGGTAAGTTGAGGCTCATGCTACCTGTCTTACTCAAGAATTTCTTTCCTCTGGGTTTCTTCAGTTTAAAGCAATTCCAGCAATAGACCTCTTTGTAAGCTCGTGTACATACTAGGGAGATGCTTTTCTTTCTGCTCTTTCCTTGTTAATTCTGCAAATTGGCAAGGCTGGTTCCTCTTGTATTAGTAACCAGGGAGGCCCCCACGCCTGGTCGATGAGCAATTCTGCACTGGAGCGGGCGCTGTGCATGCCAGGAGGTGATTTTCTGTGGGCCTGGGCCCTTTCCTGGAAGCCTGACTTCCTGTGTCTGAGGGAACCTCGGCTTCAAGCTCCTGCTGTCCTCTGACTGGCTGCCTTTAGAAATGCTTCCCCCGTTTTGAGACCATGGGGTTGCAGGGCAGGTTGAACCACTCTGACCTGGTCTGGGGCCCTCCCACACCCACAATTTGCTGGGGTGGTTGTTCCCTCTGTGCAGTGTCCTCCTCTCTCCAGCCCCTTCAGAGAGGTGGAGTGTTCCAGCATGGAGAGGCCAGGCTGCCATAGGTTGGTGATCATAGGGAGCACGCTTCAGTGGCCCGGAAACAAAAGGAAGTAGTGGGGAGGGTTGGGGAGGAAGAGAACCATGAAGAGGTTCAAGTGCAGAACGGTATTCAGGAAGCATCCTGAGGACATCAGAAAGGGTACGCACAAGGTCATGACCTAAAGGCTCACCTTCTAACAGAGAAGGAGCTCCTGCAGAGCATCTGGAAGGAAGAGCTGGAGAAGGACTGTCAGGGAAGTGGGCAAGGACGGGGAAAGGGAACACCCTGGGAGCAGCTCCAGGCACTGGCAGGAAAGGTAGAGGACAAATCCCAGCTGGGCTCGCTGGAGAGGGGTGCTGCGAGGCCCAGTATACCACCTCCACCACCCGGGAGAGGCGCTGTGATGCAGAGCCTGGGTTTGGCCTCTTCTATAAAACAGGTTTCTTAGCATGTCATGATAGTAACCTCATCTCTCTGTAACTATTGGAAACAGAGACTGGTGTTTTCGTTCCTGTCGTTCATGTAGTGATTTGCTATCTTTAAAAACAGTTTACATATATAGAACAGGGCTTCTTTTAAAGGGAATTCAGAGCCCCATGCAGAACTTGGGACAGTGCTTGTCATAATAGAACGCTGCTGAAGGTGCCTTGTCCTGAGACGACATCCACAGCATGACTTTCTGAAGCACAATGGATGCCGTGACATAAATGTACCCGAGAAACAAGTGACGCTCACGTGTGTCTGTCTCTGTAGACAAGTAGGAGTTTTATTAGAACTTAGAAAGGTGAGATGAGGGGACCACCAGGTGGCATGGTGGTTAAGACGCTGTACACTCCTACATGGCTGACCATGGTTCAAGTCCTGGACCTGGTGGCTTGCTTTCTCGCTTCTTCTCTCTGTCTCTCTCTCTCTCTCTGGTCAAATTAAAATAGATGAATGAATAAATAAAATTAAATAATTCTTCTTTAAAAAAGGTAAGATGAGAACTGTAAGAATGCTTTCCTTGTGAGATTATGTGGTCAAAATTACGCATGTGAGAAAGTGTGTGAATTAGGGGATGGGGGAGAGGGTCAAGCAGAGTATACATTTGAGGGCAGAGAAGTGATAAAGGGTAGGGAGAGATGCCAGTAAGTTTTTTTTTTTTTTTTCCTTTTAGAATAATGGGAAGTGTCCATTAAAATCCAAGTGTTCTTATGAATGTTCTGTTGGTCTGTCAATAGCTTCAACTTCCAGACCTATACATTTGGGTTAGCTAGCAGGGATTATCTAGGAATAAACAGGGATGGGAAAAGGTAAGTATAGGGAACACTGGAATTCTTGGTAATAATTTTAAAACCTTGATTTTAGAATAAATGTTTTTTAGTTCTCAAGGCATGACTTAACTGGATTTTCCTCTAGTACACTGCTCCCAGTGGGGCAGCGGGTCAGGCCCTGAGCGCAGTAGGTACACGTGAAGTCTTCCCCACATCTTTGTTCTCGGAGGTCACAGATGCTGCTCGTTCGTCGTCCTACATGGCTGACCATGGTTCAAGTCCTGGACCTGGTGGCTTGCTTTCTCGCTTCTTCTCTCTGTCTCTCTCTCTCTCTCTGGTCAAATTAAAATAGATGAATGAATAAATAAAATTAAATAATTCTTCTTTAAAAAAGGTAAGATGAGAACTGTAAGAATGCTTTCCTTGTGAGATTATGTGGTCAAAATTACGCATGTGAGAAAGTGTGTGAATTAGGGGATGGGGGAGAGGGTCAAGCAGAGTATACATTTGAGGGCAGAGAAGTGATAAAGGGTAGGGAGAGATGCCAGTAAGTTTTTTTTTTTTTTTTCCTTTTAGAATAATGGGAAGTGTCCATTAAAATCCAAGTGTTCTTATGAATGTTCTGTTGGTCTGTCAATAGCTTCAACTTCCAGACCTATACATTTGGGTTAGCTAGCAGGGATTATCTAGGAATAAACAGGGATGGGAAAAGGTAAGTATAGGGAACACTGGAATTCTTGGTAATAATTTTAAAACCTTGATTTTAGAATAAATGTTTTTTAGTTCTCAAGGCATGACTTAACTGGATTTTCCTCTAGTACACTGCTCCCAGTGGGGCAGCGGGTCAGGCCCTGAGCGCAGTAGGTACACGTGAAGTCTTCCCCACATCTTTGTTCTCGGAGGTCACAGATGCTGCTCGTTCGTCGATCCATGTGTTTCATTCTTGAACCACATGGACTTCCTCCCTCTGCCTTCGGCTGGTAATAGCACTTTAGGCCTAGCTTATGTGAAAACCCAGCAGTGTAGGTGACCTCGTGTATTTTGTGTGTTTGCTTGTGTGGTTGTATAGCTGTATTGTAATCATGTACACTTTTAAAATTTTTTAGTGGACCATAAACAAATGCCTATTATCTATCCTCTTTTGCAACCTAGAACTCATTGTCCAGTACGAGTTTTTGTATAAGATGGAATATTATGAAAAAAATAAGCATCTATTTTTTAATGGAGGGATTATGAGACGTGTATGGTAAAGAAGAAAAGCTGAAAGCTGCTTATTTTTATTAACAATCCATGTGTTTGCCTAAAACTGGATGGCTTCTTGAATCTCTGTCTAGGGTAAATGACATTTTTGTTTGGAATATGCATGCCATAAAGAAAAGGCCCTGAAGAGCCATGGTAGTGTTTTATTAAGATAAGCACAGTTTTGATCTGCGTTAAGTATAGAACTGAAATGAAAAGTCATGGAAAACGGCTTTCTCAGGCTCCAGAATGCAGCAGCTTTAGGGATACAAGCAGTAAACCCCAAAGTTGTGTAAAAGTCAGCTCTGGAGTGTTCCCATGTTTTAGACGTGCTGAAGTTCACAGGTTACCCTGGATTTGCCATCTTTGGCCTAAATGAATGTTTGTGTTTAATTTCTCCTCAGTTGAATGGCATTTTCACGGGCTCTTTCATTTTTCCCTAGCTTCTTCCAGACCAGCTGATCTTGCTTTTGGAGTGTCTTTTGGAGCAGAAGACCCTGAATGCCCGAACTCTGCAAAGCCTCCAGAGGACGTACCAGCTCCACGATCAGGATGCAGAGGTAACCATGCCCTTTCAGTTCACACAGCGGATTCCCCTGTTGGTGAGAAACAGTGAGCCCACTGTAGTGCCAAGTACAGAAACGACTATTTTCACTAGCAGAATCCTCTGTGTTTGCTTTACGAGTGGCAGACAAGTGCTTTAAGCAAAACGTAAACTGTTTGCCCAGTTGTGCTTGCTCTGGCAGGGGCCCTGTGGTCATGCTTGTGCTTATAACCAGAGTATTCTGAGATCTACAGCTTTTCCTGCTTCCTAAATCAGTAAGATGGACGTACATCTCCGAGGAGGGAGCAGGCAGGGTGGAGTGTCTTGAATTGTAGACTTGGGCGGGGCATCTCACGCACTGATGGTGGCGCCATCCTGCTGCACATTGAGGAGACTTGGCTCAGACGAGTCAGAGCTCTCAGTTGCATTCAGTTAGAACAGGAAAGGAGCCATGTGTAAAGGAAATGAAAACTAAATCTGGCAGTCGTGGTTTGAAAAGTAAAATTGGATGCTTGTGGGAAAGCAATATGATGTGGCCCTTAATATCAGCTTATTGCAAAGAATGCAGTGCAAATCTTAAGATCAATTCCAGGTTTTAAAAATACAAAATCATAAATATTTATAGTAGTTAGTGATCTTAAGTTAAAAAAAAAAAAGAGCTCAAAGAGAAAAGCTCTTTTATATAAAATTCCTAAAATGTAGAAAATACAAGTAAATTTGGTTTCGTTCAGTTGAAAATAAAGCCATACAGTCCAGCACAGCAGCCATTAGCCACGTATGGGTATTGAGTGCTTGAAATGTAACTATGAGATGTGCTGTAAATGTACAGTGCACCATAATAAATATTGAAGATGTTGTATTAAAAAAACAAAATACCTCAGTAATTGCTCCCTATTGATTACAATTTGAAAATGTTATTTTGGGTGTGTTGAGTTGTACGAAATAGTACTAGAATGAATTCCACAATCATTAAAATGGAGTACCTTGAGAGAAGTCATTAACTAAAGTTGTTCAAATGAACACTGGTATGCATTTTAAAGCCCCATAAATTTGCGAGTAATTGAAAAACTCCAGAGAAGACTCATAGCTTTTTACCCACCTGAGCACACATCAAATGTGCAACTTTTGTTGTTTATTTCAGCTCCTCCGTTTTTGTTTATAGAAGTGTGGAAATGCCAGACACCTCCCTATTTATAGGCATTTGGCTATGTTTTAATCAGAGCTGGATACCAGTGAAATGCCAGGCCCCTGTGAGAGGCACGGGCAGACCAGGGCAGGAGAATCAGGGCAGAGGCCAGACATCTGCCATTTGATGGCGGAAGCCTTGAGGTGGGAGACCCTGTTTTGCCCCTTCCTTTTGGCCCAAAACACATCCTGTTCTTAACTTACAGCTCAACTTAGTCGTTACATAGAACCTCTTAAACCTTTAAGAAGTGTTAACAGGCTTTATTTTGCTTTCTTATTTGAGCCTCACAAAACTTATTGACAGGGTAACTCTTCAGCTGAGATTCCTGGTGATGAGAGGATGGTCTGAACACAGCTTTGCTGAGTCCACGTGACTAGTGCGATCTCGTTCCTGCAGTTCATATACCTACTGGGTGTGAGGAGCATGGCCGTGGACATGGCAGATGGGGGTTACCCTCAGGGAGCAAGAGCTCGGGCAATGCAGGGTGAAGTTGGGCTGGTTTCTCTAGGATAGGGTATTCAGGAAGGACCCGTTAGAGAAAGTGATATGCGAGCCAGGACTGAAAGATAACATGAGGGTGGCTATACAGAGCCCAGGAGCTGGGGAGGTGGAGCGGGTGGGGGTCCATACAATGATGGCAGCAAATGTGAGGTGGGAACGTGGCATGTGCTAGGATATGGATCAGCAAACATTCTCCCTAAAAGACCAGATAATTCACATTTCAGGCCATGCAATTTCTGTCACAGCGGTTCAGCTTTGCCCCTTTAGATGATATGTAAGCAAACAGGTGTGAATTCGTGCCAGTAAAAGTTTTATGGATCCTGAAAGTTGAATTTCAAGTAACTAGCACATTTCAAAATAGTCGTCTCTTTTCCCCGGTTACTTATTGCAGCTAGTTAAAAGCATGTCTGCCATTTCTGGTGCAGCCTGTTTTGACCTGCCCCATCCCTGGTTTGCTGACCCCTGTGCCTGGGGTCTGGAGTTGAGGTCAGGTGTGAACAGGAGCCAGATCAAGGCAGGGGCCTTCAGGCCCTGGTGCATGTTGGGACTTCATTCTAATGCTGTGCCTGTACTCTGAGTCCTTGAGGACCCAGCATGTGGTTCATTACCCTGAGGATTTGTCTCCTGTGAAGTTTCCCTGAATTGTTACTCAGAACCTGGTGCTTAAACTCACACCGAGCATGTGTGCATGCATGCCCAAGATCCCGAGAGGAGAATGGAGAAGAAGGATTATGGCGTGGCCATCCCCCCCGGGGGGTGATTTCTTGCTCGCGCTCGCTCGCGCTCTCTCTCTCTCTCTCTCTCTCTCTCTCCCTCCCTCTTTTTCTGGCAAGCACATACACCCTATACCAGAAACTTCTCCAAAAAGAAGAAAAATGCAATAGGATTGTCCAACCAGGGCGTTTTCTAGAAACTTAATATTAAGTATGATTTATTGTGACACCGATTAGGAGGAATTCTGTTGAAAGGTCAGTCATCTGTCTTTAAGTGATAGAACATTTCATGGAGGAAAAGATTTTGAAAAAGTCTTGAGGGTTCTGTCCTTATTCTTGATTCCTCTTGGCTAAGGGAGTGTAAGGGTAGTTGCTTTCCATTGTTGTCAGTGCTCTTAGATATGGAATAAACAGCCATCATTTGAAAGATGGCTAATGAAGCTAAAGTTTGGCAGGCTGGCCACTGAGAGCCCCCATGGGTGATGGCTCTGAGGGATTTTCTCGGTGAAGACCAGTGTTGATTACAACCCTGAGGCTCTGCGTTTGGGAGCTGCCACAGGGCCCTGGGCACAATGTCCATTTAGACATGGGATACCTGCACACTGCCAGGGGTTGGGCATTGCTCTCCCTACTGTGTCTGGATGTGCCCTGTATCTGCAAGGTATGCAGAAAGATGCCATCACCCTCCCTCTGACCTGCCCTTGTCTTAAAAGTTGTGTGTGAAGTCACCTTTTGACATATGAGCCCACTGTACTTCTCTGAAATAGAGTGACATTGTCACCTCTGCTGCCCGTTCCTTTACCGCACAGCACCGTCCTTCCATGGCTGAGCATTGTGTCGTCAAGGAGCCATATTCTTGATGTCATGGACCAAGAGTCTCAGCTGTGTGAGAAACCCAGTTGAATGGCACAAGGGAATTAAAGCTTCCTGTCTCGGTGGAGGTGGCTTCTGTGCCATTACCCATTTGTCCCTTCCCTCCTGCCTGCCTTGTCTGTGTGGGAGTGACTGTTCTCACCTGTCAGATTGCTTCCATGTTCCACTTGTGTTCACTGAATGTCTAATCTATGGGTCAACCTTTCTCAGTGTGGCGCTGAGTCCAACACTGCTGCTTGCCAGGGTTTGTGTCTTGAGGGTTTATGGGGATGAACCTTCTGAAGCTGGTCCAGGTTGTGCACCCCACCCCACCCCCCTGCATCATGTGTGGTGTGACTGCACACGTCTTGGGGTAGGGGGAGGTGGTACCAGAGTCTTCAAGGAGAAGTGCACAGGGACAGCTGCAGTGAGAGGGCAGGCGGAGGAATGCACATCGTTCTGTGCACTTCCTGCCTTACCACCCTGTGTGGAATGGAACACAGTCAGGGCACCTTGCATGCCTTGGCTTAGAAAGTAAAGCAAACTATGGGAGTCAGCCATCTTTTACATACCGCATCACAGAAGTCCCAGCCTTGTGTTGGGCAACTTCATCTAGGAAGGAAAATGAGCAGAAGGAAAGTTTACTCCATAGAAGCACCTTATCTATGGTTTTTGAGTATATTACCTAAATAAAGACCCTTAAAAGTAAAGCCAACAGATGGCATAGGTGAAGGCCCTAGATTCCCACATGGGCAGTCGCAGTTCAAGTCTTGGACCCAGTGGTTTGAAAATCACTCTGGGTGCATGTGCCTGTGCACCCAAAATCTTGAAAGGAGAATGGAGAAGGTGTACAGTGTGGCTATCTCCCCTGCCCCCCGGGGGTGTAGTTATTCCTCACTTTCCCTCTCTCTGGTGAGCACACGTGGCCTATGACAAAAAAAAAAAACTAAAAAAAAAAAAAAAAAGATAAACATTAAAATATATATTTGACAACTGGCTCTGGGATCAAAAGGTGTCTTCTAAGATCTCTTTTTAAATATAGGTTGAGTATCCCTAATCTGAAAATATGAAATCTGAAATGCTCCAGATCCCAAACTTTGAATGCTGACATAATGCCATAGGTGGGAAGTTCCATACCTGACCCCAATGTGATGGGTCACAGTCAGAGCATGACAGCACAAAAATACGATGTAAACTTATCTTCAGGCTATATGTATGGGTGTATTATGGAACACGAATGAACTTTGTGTTTAGACTTGAGTCCATCCTAAATAAATCTCATATTTATATGCAGACGTTCCAAAATACAAAACCATCCAAAACACCTTGTTCTCAAATGTTTTTCATAAGAGATACTCAGCCTGTAATAAGTTCCCTGTCTCCTTAGCTGGTTTCTAAGCAGTAAAAACAGCTGCCCCATGGTGGAGAGGTAGGGTCCTTGGAACATGGCTCTGTGACTCTTTCCTCTAGAGCCACACAACTGATTTTCAAGGAACAGTCTTTCTACAGATGACACTGAATGCTTCGAAGGTGGGAGCAGGCTTCAGGTGATAGACTCTCCCTGCATTGTTTTAAAAAATTTAGAAAGAGTAACTCACTGTCTCCTCCAGCTTAGATAGGATGGAAACCATGAATCAGAAAGTTCTGCTTTATAGTATGCCCTGCTCTGATGTTTCGGGTGATAAGTTGAGCCAGAAAATTAATTTTCTTGGAGAGACCATTAGTAGCATCAGTTCATCCTCTCACTGTACAGAGAGAAATACTATTGCGTGAACAGAAGAGACCTGGATTTGATTGCAGTAGGAAGGTGTGACTGTCCTGTGTCTCTCTCTCCCCGAGGTACCACCCACCCAGACTCCCTTTAGGGCTTTGGCTCTCTGGCTCTGCCCCACATGAAGAGAAATATGGTGCCTACTCTCTGATTCCATGAACCCATCTGACCACTCCAGCCAAGTGCCCAGTACTGGCCAAGGGATTGATTGGTGGTGAACTGGACTCAAGCCCCAGGGTCTGGCCAGCTGGTCACCACAGACAGTATCCTGGCTCCCCCGGCCCTTTTTCCTCATCCACAAAGCAGTACCTTGATCAGCTTTTAGGCTTTTTTTCACAACAGCTTTCAGGAAAATTTCCTGAAACTATCTTTATTCTAGTATTTTTTTTTCATTTGTCCTGTCTCATTTTCTTTTAAAAATGTGCATAGTGAACCCAGTAAATAGATCTTAAGACCACTAATGGATCACAGTCCATAGTTTAAAAACACAGGCCAGGATGGTTTTGAGGTTCTCACTAGCTCTCCTTCTTTTCTGGGGAACTTTGACCAAGATTTCTGAGCCTTTGTTTCCTCATAGTTAAATTGGAGCCGTAACACCTTAATGGAATTGTTAACAACCTAAGTTAAGAAAACATCTATGAGGGTACCCACAGTCTTAATGTAGTTTCTGTTCGTAGAAGATTTGTATTCTCAGGGACCGACAGGTGGCATGGTGGGTAAGGTGCTGGACACTTCCACATGGCCAACTGTGGTTCCAGTTCCAGACCTGGCAGCTTGCTTTCTCACATTCCCTCCCTCTCTGGGTCTCTCTCTGGTCAAATTAAAAAAAATAATAATAATAAAATTAAATTAAATAATTTAAAACAAAAAAAGATTCCCATTCCCTCACTTGGCCTGAAATATTTAGCTGGAACAAACTTGAGAGGGAGAAAGAGAGAGATGGGCTGGGGATGTTGGTACATTTAGTCCCAGAATCCTTGCTCTGGCATTGGGTGGGTTGTTTTTGTGTGTGGTGGTTTTGCCTGCAGGTTGGGAGTGGGGGGGTGCTGTCTGTCAGGGTCTCTCAACCTCAGCTCTGCTGACATTTGGGCGGGTAATTCAGTGCTTTGCTGTGGACAGTGGTTCTGTGCATTGCATCCTGGCCTGGACCCATGGGATGCCAGGAGCAGCCCCTGTACTTTCCCATAGCAGCACTCAAAAATGTCTCCATAATGCATTGCCATGTGTCCCCTGAGGAGCAAGGCCCCCCCATTTAAGAACTACTGCTCTAGGGCAGCAGCTTATTTGCATAAAACAGTTTTTCATTCATGTTAAAGTGCCTGGTGCCTGGGTTCAG
>NW_006205008.1:241213-254475 GCF_000334495.1 Tupaia belangeri chinensis
AGTGCCTGGTGCCTGGGTTCAGCAGAGTGCAGTAGCTAGGATGACGGTTACCGCCATTTAGAGGCCACTCTGAGCCCTCCGTCCTCTCCGTGTAATGTCACCTTAGGAGAGGCGAAAACAGTATCTTGCACATGGAAGAAAAAGGACTTCAAACTACAGTAGTTGTAGCCGCAAGGAAATCTAAGGAAAGAGATTGCTAAGTGAGGATAAACCTGTTTCACCACTAGTGCACAGAGAATACCCCACCAGCGTCTGTCCGCGTCCTTGGCCGAAAAGGACACTTTCAAGGCTGATCACAACATGGAAAAGCATCCCCCCTCACAGGCCCTTCTCCACCTCACCGACTCTGGGTCTCCTGCCGCCTCTCCTGTGGGATTTATGCATATAGGCAGGCATGGACTTCAGTGTCTCCACATTCTAAGATTGATCTATAATTATGAATCTGCTCATTCCTTTTAATGCTCAGGCTCTTTTCTGTTTGAGACAGCTTTACCTTCTGCATTGTGGGGACACAAAGTGCTCGGGAGGGTCTGCTTCCTGCCTTCGCAGACCTTTGTTCCTGTTCTTCCCTAGCTGCTTATATGTAGTGTTCTGGCTACAGAGAAATAAGGCATTTCCTTTTTGTTTATTCACAGTCATTTAGAGGAAAGAGGTTACATCTCTTGGCTCTGCTGCCATTTCAGGGTACTCAGCAGTTTTTTAAATGCAGGGTCCTCAACTCAGAGGTTCATCCTCTGTGACACAGAATCCAAGTAGCATAATAAAAGTAGAAACTAAGGCTTTGCTGATGTCAGATCCTGTGGTTGTGGCGGGGTGTGAGGGCAACGCTTAGCTGTTCTGCCTCCCTGATGGCAGCAGTGCTTCTGCACCAATGAGATTGGCCTGGGCCACCAAGGGGCAGAGTAGGAACAGTGCCAGAGTGCCAGCTCCGTCCCAGTGATGCCGAGGACCCATGCCGGGGGTGGGCATCTTCTTCCTCTGCTCCCTTTCTCCTGCTGGCTGCCCTGTATGGGGGCATATCTAGGCCTCATTACCAAGCCAACTGGCGCTGCAGGTCGCCATCTAGCTTTGTCAAGAGGCACCATCGTGGAACGAAGCCCCACGGGGCAGATTTGTTGGTGGAACATGAAAAAGGAGACCATTGTGGAGGGTCAGAATGGTGTGTGGCAATTACTGCAGTGGATTTTCAGGGTAGAACAAGAGGGGCCCAGTTCACAGGGAGCTCCAGAAGGCAAGTTGACGCCTGCCTTTTCCACCTGAGAGCTCACAGAGGTTCCGTGAAGGGCCTTTGATACAATATCTTTGCCGCTGCCAGGGGTCTCGCTCATTGGCCCCTTGATGTGATCAGCTTTGGGTTGCAAATCCAGAAGCCAAGTGCTAATGAATCTGAACTTTAAAATGTGGCCTATAAATAGTATGACTTCATTTGGATTTTTTAAAAAGCCAGGAGAGTGCTTATGAGGGACACAGCTGTCCGTTTGATAGCATCTTCATTCTTTTTCTCAAGTCTTAAAGAACTGGTGAATAGAGATTGAAAGGGGGATTGGCGTGATTTTCTTTAGTTACTTTAGATATATCTTTCTTTTTAAACCGTGTGCATTTTACGATACGGACAAAACAGAGTTCTTACGTAATTCTTTGATTATATTTGTGTGTGTTTTCTCTGTCGTATTGGTTTATGAAACATCTAGTCAGTGTTTTAGAGCCTTTCTTCAGAGTCAGGAAGGTATCTTTTGGTATGCCTTCCTAAGGGTTTTCTTTTCTTACTCAGTTCAGTACCTCTAGAACATTTTTGTGGAAAGCCTGCAACAAATAGTTTGCTCTGTTACACTGTGATAAACGGATTCTCTTAAAAAGCTGACCTAAAATGACAAAGTAAAGAACATTATTTTTAGGTCAATTCTCTTTTATTCCCGAAGCTAGGGACTGTGTTTTATTTACCACACATCGTGACTGGTCGAATGTTGATTGAATAATAAAGGTAAAGAGAAAAATGTGCCATGGACTGCATCATCTGTCTGATTTTTCTTAAAAGGGAGTTCAAATAACTAAACAGTTTGAAATGTATCTAAAAAGGGAGGAAGAAAGTGTTTAATAGTGTGGGGTTTTTTTTTTTTTTTGAGAGGTTTTTGCTATAGGGCGCATGCGCTTGCCAGACAGACAGAGAGAGACATAGAAACAGAAAGCAAAGTGTTTAATAGGGTGGTTTTTTTTTTTTTTTTGAGAGGTTTTCACTGTAGGGCGCGTGCGCTCGCCAGACAGACAGAGAGAGACATAGAGACAGAAAGCGAGAAATCACCCCCCCAGGGGGGATGGGCACGCCGCAATCCCTTCTCCTCCATTCTTCTCTCGGGATCTTGGGCACACACGCACATGCGCCCGGCGTGAGTTTTAAGCCACCGGGTCCAGGACGCCAACCGTGGTCGACTACGTGGGAGTCCAGCAACATAGCCGTTACGCTAACTGCTGGTTCCCAATAGTGTGGGCTTTTAGCTACAAGTGCAACCAAACTTTAGTAGAAGAATTACTATCACGTACTGTGATTGCTCTCTCTTCTATTGTGTTTAGCTGTTACATACAAGTACAGTGGATCCAGTCCTATGTATCTCAGGGTTTAAGGGTGTTTTGCTGTCTCCATATCCCCAGTATGTATGGTGTGTCTTCTCAGAATGACAGAGCCATCGAGGCATTTCCCAGGCCCTAATCACCATTGCTTTGGTGTTCTTCTGGTCTAGCCAGGAAAGAAGCCCGATGCATCTCGTATTTCTCTCCTCCATAAGGCCTCTCCTGTGAAATTAGTATGGCGTTTTACTGTTGCTTCTAGGTTCTGTATAGCTCAGTCAGTAGTTAGTTTTTTGTTTGTTCGTTTGTTTTAGGTATCTGTTAGGAAATTGACACCAAAAATAAATAAATAAATAAAAAGGAAAAGAAACACACAGTTGTCTTTGAAGACTGCCATTTTCTTTTACAGCTATGAACTGAACCATATTCAAATGGAAAGTGTACCTAAATGCCCCGAATCGAGGGCTCCCCATGCCAAGAGTCTCAGAGTGCCTTTCCAGGTTGCTGTTCTTCCCTGGGAGGTCTTGGTGTGTCCCCTCTCTGCTCTGTAGTTCTACGGCGTGGCGGGATGTGAGAGCTGGCTTTGTCTGGCCTTCAAGCCGAGGAAACTGGGCTGCATAGGTCGAATGTGAGCTCTGTCTACTACCTACGGGCAGTTTCCTTGGCATGAGTGCCTTCCCAGGCCTGCTTTGTGTGCAAATGGTGGTATTTTGTGTGGGTGGCAGGGTATGAAATTAAAAACACACACACATAGAAAAAATCAGCTGAATTTTGTGGGGCGGCACTAAAAATTATTTTGGGCCTGCTCAGTCTGCATGTTGCTTTGCTGCACACCTTGAGTCACATGGAACTGTGTTCTGTAGACTAACTGGCCTTGCCTTTCCGTCGGTGGAAACAGATGTCCAGGCTGAGCACAGGCATTGGGGGAACATGGAGCCCAAAGCTGAGCCTCTCGCCACTGCCTCTACACTCAGGACAAGGCTTCTTCTCTCAAGAACAGACGGTACAGTGTACCCTTTGCTCAGACAGTGTACCCTTTTTCAACTTTTTGGGTTGAGGGAAGTGGTGGCAGTTGTTCGTAATAGCGATTCACATACCACACGCTTTGCCCATTTCCGATATAAAATTCAATGATTTTTAGTATGTTCACAGAGTTGTGCAGCCATCACAGTTATCATGGTTATCTTCAACATTTTCATCAACCCCAAAAGAAGCCCAGTACTCTGGCTGTCATCCCCAGCTCCCCTAGCACCTTTGTCACTGGCAGCCACTAACGCTCTGTCCCCTATGGATTTCCTTCTTCTGGACTTTCACACAGATGGAATCACAGAATCTGTGGCTTTTGTGACTGCTTCTTTCCACTTAGCCTGATGTTTCCAGGCATTGTCCTCGTTTGTAGCATCAGTCAATACTTCATTCCTTTTTTATTGCCAGTTACTTTTGATCATACTACTAGCCCCCATTTGTTTATCTATTCATCATGTGATAGATGTTTAGGTTCTTTCCATTTTGTCATGCTACCTTGAGCAACTGTGTACGAGTTTTGTGTGGACATGTATGTTCACATCTCTTAGGTCACTATTTAGGAGTAGAGTTGCTGAGTCATTTGGGAACCATTCATTGCTTTAACCTTGTGAGAAACTGCCAGACTATTTCCAAAGTGATTGTACCATTTTGCATTCTCATCAGCAGTGTTTGAAGATTTTAGTTTCTCAACGACCCTGTCAGCACTTATTACTGTCTTTCTTGTTTTGGCCATCCTGTTGGATGTGATTTTCATTTGCCTTGTGGTTCATTTGCCTTTCCCTGTTGACTAATAACTTTGAACATCTCTTCATGTGTTCACTGACTATTTTGCATCAACTTTGGAGCAATGCCTAGGCAGACCTTTAGCTCATGTTTAAATTGTTACATTTAAAATTAAAATGTTAAACCTTTTTGTTATTGAATTTTAATAATTCTTAATATAGTTGAGATACAAATCCTTTATCAAATATGATTTGTAAAAATACTCATTCACAGTGAATTGTCTTTTTACGTTGATGATGATATTCTTTAAGGCGTAGAAGTTTTAACTTTGAAGTGCAATTTGTCGATTTTTTTCTTGTTCTTGTGCTTTTCGTATCAAATCTAAGAAACCATTGCCTATCCAAAACCATGAAAATATAGGCCTATGTTTTGTATTTTGGTTCTTGCACTTAAGTCTTGGGTTTAGTTAGTTATTTTTTAAAAGAATTATTTATTTAATTCCATCTGTTGTTGTTTTTTTGTTTTTTTGTTTTTAATTTGACCAGAGAAAGGGAAAGTGAGAAAGCAAGCCACCAGGTCCAGGATTCGAACCACAGTTGGCCATGTGGGAATCCAGCACCTTTAACCACCATGCCACTTGCTGGCCCAAGTCTTGTTTGTTTTTTTTTGTTTGTTTGTTTGTTTGTTTGTTTTTAACATTCATCTCTGTAGTGCCAATAGAGAAAAGGTTATTGAAAGAAATAGGAATTACGAAGAGAGGAAGAAGAAAGGGTTGGATTTTGTCATGTAACAAATAGTGTGGCTACAAATTGGGCCTGGGATACCCCTAAGATCTCATTTCATTTCCTCCTCCCAGTCTCAGTTTGCAAGGCCCCTTCCTCGGCAGTCTTCTCTGACCACCCCTGCTCCCCTCTTGTACCCTGTGACGTCCTTTCGTGGTGTTCATCTCCAGCATCAGAGTCAGGGCTTGCTGGCTTACTGCCTTTTTTTTTTTTTAAACAAAACTGTAAGCTCCAACAAGGCAAGAACTTGTCTGTTTGGTTCACCACTTTGTCCTCAGTACCCGATACTTACCTATTGCAGAATGGCTTTTCCTGGATCGTGTGTCAGAACAAAGCAGCGGGAAACTAAGCCTATGGCAAAACCTCACGAAGGGGGGTGGCCAGCCTTTTTGGCAGGTGTGGTAAGGCCCTCCTGGGTCAGTCCACCTGTGGGAGAAGCAAGACAAGGTGGCTGGAGCTCCTACTGAGCTCCAGACGAGTGACCCATAGTCAGTGTTTCTGCCGACAGCGAAAGTCCTCTTTTCACCAAAGGCTGTGTGTCACATGTTAACGAAATGAAGAAAGATGAGGTGTATTTCCTAATTTTAGAGTTCCATGTTAGACCATATGGCTCTTCAGAGAGCATTAGAGAAGGTGGTCAAACCCTTCCCATACTGCAGGGTGGACCCCCAGGAGCTCCCAAGTTCTGCTTTTTACAACCAGTTTACCATGGGGTTGGCAGGTGGCATGGTGATTAACGGTGCTGGACTCCCACATGGCCAACTGTGGTTCAGTTCCTGGACCTGGTGGTGTGCGCGCTCTCTCTGTCCCTGTCCCTGTCCCTCTCTGATTGAATTAAAATAAGTAAAGTTAAATAAAACCAGTTACTTTTATAGTATTGGTGTCATTAAATAAAATAGTCTACCAGAAGGTGGAAGAAAGGTTAGGATTTACCCGGGATCACATGGGTGAGTCAGAACTGCCTCTGTCGTACTTGAGCGTTCTTGTCACCATGACCTGCACAACACTCTCTGGTGCCCAGCAGGGGTGTTGCTGAGGAGCAGGGCCAAAGGCCCTGTTTTGCACACTGCCGCAGCTCTACTTGTAACAACCAGAGGGACAGAGGTCCAGACCAGAGCTTAAGAGACTGCTCCAACAAGATAGCACCGGCCTTCCTTGCCTCCTTGGTTAGCTCAACCTGGGCCAGAGATTTACTAATCTGGCTTTGCTGCACCAAGTAAAGTAACTTAAATTCTCTCTGTGTGTATGGGATCAGCAGTTAGCGTAATGGTTATGTCACTGGACTCCCATGTAGTCGACCGCAGTTCTAGTCCCAGACCCGGTGGCTTAAACTCACACCGGGCGCTTGGGCGTGCATGCATGCCCAAGATCCCAAGAGGAGAATGGAGGAGAAGGGATTGCGGCATGCCCATCCCCCCGGGGGGGTGATTTCTCACTTTCTGTCTGTCTCTCTCTGTCTTTCTGACAAGCTCATTCGCCCTATAGCAAAACTTCTCAAAAAAAAAAAAAATCTCTGTGTGAAAACATTTAGATTGTAGCCCTTTGGGAGTGAGGAGAGGTAAAGGTAAAGGAGGTGTTATAGAACATAGACATCAGCAGTCATTGGCAGTCTTTATGTGACAGTCTCACAGCTAACTGTTCCTTGTTGTTGGTGTGAGAACAAGCGGCCCAGACGAGCTCCAGCATTATGGCTGTCCAGTGTCCAGCGTCAGCTGGAGAGGCTGTCGGTAATTGCTCTGCACAGCCTCCCCTGCTTGCCAGCGTAAGCCCATGTTAAAACCAAGTTAAATCTAATTTAGGACACAGATTGAAAAAGCAGGTTTGTTTATTGCAGTGTAGACTTATTAATTTACAAAAGCTATGAGCCTTGGTTTTTCTGTTTACAGGTATAAAATGGAACTCTAAATGAGATTTAATGGCTTGACAGATCATGTTTCCTGGATAGATTTTTTTCCCCCTTTCAACAATAAATTTCAAAATCAAAAGAACTGAAAAGAAAGGGAAATGCTTCCTGTCATAAATAGGATGAGTGGCATTCCTCAAAGCATTTTATAGCTTCCAACTATGCACTATAATTTCAAAGTGGCTGAAAGCATTCCGCGTTTTCAGAAGTACTGCGTTCATTCAGACACGTATCAAGCACATACTGTGCGCTGGGCACCGAGAAGGGACCAGAGGTGACCTGAAGGCTCAGGCCTCACCAAGCTTGCGTGCTTGTTATAGTACAACACACCACCGAGGAAGGAAGGAGGACAGTGTCAGAAATCACCTTGAGCTAAGAAGGCTGGAAGACCTAACTTTGTCAGGGTGACCATTATGGGGTAGTAGAGGTCAACGACCTCTGGACTGAATAAGTTAGTTCAGGGATGTGGATCGTGCCAGATCACACAAGTACACATGGCTGCTCTGAATGAGGCCTGGGCACAGTGACGCCACCTAGTGTCACAGCAGACGTCCTTGTGTACCACCTCCCCCACCCACCCCTCATCTGCTGGACTCAGCACAACCTTCTGTTTAAGGGCTAAAGGCTATTGGGACAAACTTGAGACTTCCTTCTCAGGTGCAAAGATTGAAGGTGGAAGCTGATGGAGTTGTTGTATAGAGTGGCAGAAGGATCAACTCTATGGCCTGGTGGTTAAGGCCACCTCATCCCACATGACCGGCCATGGTTCAAGTCCCAAACTCAGGCTTGAAGCTCACACCAGGCGCATGTGTGTGTGTGCCCCAAATCCCGAGAGAATGGAAGAGGGGATTGCAGCATGGCCATCAAGGAGAGTGATTTCTTGCTTTCTGTCTCTGTCTCTGGCAAGTGCACATGCCCTCTGGCAAAACAAACAGAACAAACTGTCTAGAAAAGAAAATAAAAAGAAACATGCCAGGAACATGTGTACGAGTGCCCAAAATCCCAGAAGGAGAGAGAAACGGAGAACGGATTGCGGTGTGACTGTTCCCCATTGGAGGGTGAGAATGCATGCGCGCACACACACATAAAAAGGAATACACAGGTCAATTTTAAATGGCAGCCCATGGACCACACCATGCTGGGAAATCCAACAGGAGCATGTGAGGAAGAGAAAAGAGAAACAATATCAAGTATCAGATATGAATTTGGCATGAATGGCTAGAATTCCACGTACATTGGGTTCTCTATCGTGTAAAGGGCTCCATTTATAATTCTTTGATGTTTAAAAATAAAGCAGAGATGGGCCAGCAGGTGGTGTCAGTGGTGAAGGCACTGGACTCCCACCTGGTCAGCTGCACAGTTCGAGTCCCAGAACCAGGATCTTGAATCACAACAAATAAATAAATGTTAAAAGATAGTAATAGTAAAGCAAGGGGAACCATCCCATGGGATCCAGACGCACATTTTGATCTGTGGTGGTGAGCATGCGTCAGGGTAGCAGTGAGGCGACAGCAGGAGAGTCGTCCTGTCCTGGTCTTGACTGTCTCGGGTACTTTGTTGATAGCGGTGGTTACCAGCACCAACGTGGGGCGCACAGGCCCAGTCAGTGGAATTAATCCGTGCGTCTTATCCTAACAGTATCTGCTCAGCCTCTGTGATTCCACTTACTTTTCAGGTACACCTACTCTTCTGGGAGACACTGATTTCCAGTTCTACCCACAGGCAGCCCGGGACCCACAAAGGACTTTACTCTTGAGGTTATAGGTGCTTCGAACCCGACTTAAAGATTTAAATTGCTTGAAGGGCCTACGTATATCTCTTCTTTTATTTTTTCCCTCCCAATTTTCCAGAGGGCATGCGTGCTCATTAGAGAAAGATAGGGAAGATGAGAAAGCACTCTCCTCAGGGGATGGTCATGCCACTGTCCCTTTTTCTCCATCTTTCCTCCTTCCCAGATTTTCAATGTGTACGCGCACACTCGTGCACCTGGGCATATTTTTCAAGTCACTGGGTCTGGAGCTCAGAACATGCAGTCAGCCTCCTTATCTGTAAAGTGAGAATGGCCACTCTCACTCGGGAGCTAGGGGCCATCTCAGGCTGATGCAAGCAAAGGGCCTGGTTCTGGGTGACATGTCGCCCTCTCCCTCCGCCGGCCCACCCCCTTAGAGTCACCTGGCAGGCATTCTTGTTGCTTGCATCGTCGCCCGCACACAGCATGTGTGGGGTCACCTGGTAGCAGCAAAAGGACTCGCTGTATAGGTCCTGTGGAATCAGCTGCATGTCTGCCTTCTGCAGAGCATTGCTGGTGGGGCCTGCCGCAAGACAGAGGGCAGAGGTGAGAAGACCTGAGGTGCCTCCTGCTCTTCCTTCTGCAGTTCTCCCTGCATCTCAGGACCCCTTCATCTCTTGTGCTTTGCCCACTCCCCTGCACATTCTGGCTCATGGTGACAGAGTCTCAACAAAAGCCTATTCAGGCTGGGTCTTCCTCTAGCTCCTGGCCCTTGCTCCTCCTGCTCAAGGGCTCAGCATGCTCCCCCTTTTCTCTTACAGCTCTGTACAGTGTCCAAGGCACTCATCTGAGCCTTTACTGCCCCCTAAACTCCAGTGCTCCCTGCTGTCCAGCCCAGTGCTTGTCCACCTCCGTGTGAGCTGTGCATGAACGCCCCCAGTAAGGTTTCATATGCACCAGCATCTGGCATGCCCAGTTTCTAAAGCACAGGTGGGGAAAACTGGCCCAAGAACCTTATGGTGGCCTGCAAGGTCCCACGTCTTTCCCATGATCCTCAGCCAGGCTCCCCTTTGGCAGGCTGCTGCTGCTGATTGGGATTTCCTGTCGACACCTGTGCCCACACCAGAATGTCTTTCCTTTGCCTGGACGCTGCCGGCTCAGCCTCTAAGCTCTGCTTAGACAACTGTCCTCAGGAAGCTCTCCCTGACCACCATACTGCCATTGTCCCCTGAACCTCCCAGCCCATGCCAGCTCTTATCACTGCCTCCCCAAAATATTCTCTTACATCTTTTGCTAATTCGGTGCTCATAACTGGGTTGGTGAATGAATGAATTAATGAAGGAGTGAATTAACAAATACATGAATGAACGTTTGCTTTAACCACAAAAAATGAACGTGCAGTCACCCATGTGAGATCCAACCACCTTAACCACCATGCCACTGGCTGTCTCTGTTCTCCTCTTTAATCTGTCTTTATATAATAAAGTTCTAGGCGACATTTTTCTTAAAGGTTAAACAATTGCACTTAAGAGAAGTTCGAAAAACACTTCAGAAAAGTAGTAAGGTAATAAGCTGTGGGGACAATTTTTATTTCTTTGAAATAGTTTCATGGAAAACACTAAGACTGAAATGAAAAAGACAGTTGCGATAATAATAGCTGTAAAAGAGCACTGAGACTTGAAATGTGTCAGTCCTCTTGGGTGCTCAAACATGGGACCTGGGGAGTGTCGTGAGGTATGGCCTTGTCCCCTGTGAATTCACAGAAAGCAGCTTTTCTGCGTGGAGCAGCTGGGAAAGAATGCTACACAGCCAGCCAGTGTAGGGAGTGGCTTTTCCTAACGGCTATATTTCCTCAGTGCCAGCATCATTCACTCACTCCTGGTGCATCTATGCTGGGCCTTGTAGGCCAGAGAGATGCAGTATCCCCATGTGATCTGCCTCTGTTTAAGGAGTGCCAGAGCGTGTTACCTTGTATGAGGGAACTTGGGGAGTTGGACCCAGCCTTCAGCAACACCAGGTGTTGCCTGATGGGACTGTGCTGAAGTGGTCTGAGCCTGCTCCCGGGGGCTGTGTTGCTGTTTTGCCCAGCTCTGTGCCCAGTGATGTCGTGTTGGCAGGTGTGGGGATGAAGGCTTGCCTGTGTAGCACAATCTGAGTGCGTCCTGGCATGGGCTTCCCTTCTGGGACAGGGCAGCAGCCTGGGGCAGCTCGGCCCACTGCTTGCTTCTGTAAGCAGCCTTTATCCAAAGGTTGACGGTGGCCAAGGGCTACTTTTGCTGTGCAGCGGCAGTCGGCTGAAAAACACAGAATTGCCCCACCTCTGACGGGCCCTTGATGGAAAAGACGTGTCAGCCCCCGTCCCAGAGTTGAGAAAACTGATTCTGGACACAGTAAAGTGTCTCTGGTTGAAGAGAGATTCAGTGGAGTTGTCCGTCAGCAGCTTTTCTCCATTCCCAAGAAAAGAACAGTTAAATGAGGGGGAGTCTCCTCCCCACCAACATACCCTAATTGGGACTGTGGTCATATCTTAGGCCTCTTGTCCTGAATGTGCGATGTGACTGGGCAGGGGTCACCATCGAAGCCCTCTAGCCTTGAGTATCAATAGTTGAGCTCGGCAGAGCCTTCCTTGCAAAGGCAGTAGTGCCCCGTGTCTATGACCAGCGCTGGGGCAAGGGTATGTGACACTGCTCTAAGCTGCTGCCACTGGGAATCTCAGCCGTGTGACTCCCTGCCCTCCTCCGGCCCAGGCCTGTCTGTGGCCCTTGATCTGTGTCCGCCCTGACTCGTGGCACACTCATTAGCCAACATCTTACAGGAGCAGCTTTGACAGACACCCTGTTCCATCACTCCGTCAGTTAACAAACATTTCCTTGGAGTTCATACTCCCATTTTTATAGGATGAATAAATACTATGAGAGGACTTCAAAAAGTACATGAAAATTGGAATTACAACTTGATTTTGGTACAAAAATTATTTGAAATCCTTGCATAGTTTTTTCATAGTACCCTTTTCCCATGAACTTTTTGAAAACCCCACACAGAAGTTTTGAAGTAGAAAAGCCAGAAATGCACTGCGACTGCTAAGATGACAAGCACTTGTAGCGTGGGCATTGCTATCCTGACACTTGCTGTGGGCAACCTTGTTCAGCCCCAGTCTTAGGGAGCCAGAGCCAGCTTTGCTTAGAGTAGCTCGTCCAAGCCAGTGCAGCTGCAGCCCCAGCTCCAGCCCAGAGCACCAGGCCTGGAAACTGGGCTTGTAGGTCTTCCCGCTATGGGGCCATCAAGACACTGTGGATCGTTGAGTTTGATTTAGTAGGTCACCAGTCAACTTTTCAAGACAGGAAGAAGAAAAGAATAGAAATCTCAAGAGTGCGTTGCATGTAGTGAGGAAAAGTATGGAAAAATAACCCTTTTCTAGTGAGTGTATACACATGTGTACTTAAACATGTGCATGGGTCCCTCCATACAACAATACCTTGCATGTGTTTGTACCAGCCACCCTGCTACCCTGTGCAGTTTTCTCCGTGCCTTTCACATAGGTGGCTGCTAAGAATATGTTTTGAATAAATGCACCACCAGCCTCAGAGCCAGAGCCTTTGTGTGCTTCCTGTTGGCTACCCAGATGACTCTCTGATGGCTCAGAACTCTCGGTACAGATATACCTCCCCTTCTGATGCTGGCCTTCTGGACTGAGGGGCCCCACTCTGTAACTTCATGTAGATTTCAGCTCTCTGTCATCAGATGTGGGTCTGACATGAGCTGTCTTGTGCTTACCTGTCCCTTCATTCTCCCCACCCAGATTCTAGCCCCCTCCTGTCTGTATTCAACCCCAAAGAACCAGTTACTGTTGAGCATTCCTGGAAGAGTGGTGACATCTGTTTCATCTACTCTTTACGCTTTATTTATGGTGGGGAGGCTGGAAAGTTCTGGAACCCATTTACAACAATGTAAATACCATTGCTGTTAAAATTCACCTGTGCACCAAGTGAGGGCAGCAGCCACATTTTCCTTTGTAGAGTATCTCTTGAGTAAAAAAAGTTTTGTTTTGTTTTGTTTTTTTGAGAGGTTTTTTGCTATAGGGCGCGTTCGCTCGCCAGACAGAGAGACATAGAGACAGAAAGCGAGAAATCACCCCCCAGAGGGGATGGTCACACCACAATCCCTTCTCCTCCTTTCTCCTATCGGGATCTTAGGCACGCACATACACGCGCCCGGCGTGAGTTTTAAGCCACCAGGTCCGGAACGCGAACCGCGGTCGACTATGTGGGAGTCCAGCAACATAGCCATTACGCTAACTGCTGGTTCCCTTGAGTAAAAAAAGTTTTGAAAAGGTATTCAGGGCCAGCCCCATAGCCTGGTGGTTAAGGGAACTGGATCTCACATGGACCTCCATGGTTTGAATCCTGGCCCTGGTGACTTGAAAACCATTCTAGGTACATGTGTATGCCCACAATCCTAACAGGATGGAGAAATAGAGAAGGGATTGCAATGTGACCACATCCCATTGAAGGGTACTTTCTCCCTCTCCTCTCATTCT